>NW_027496492.1:0-180439 GCF_021521415.1 Bidens hawaiensis
CACCGGTACTATTCGTGAAAAAGAAGGACGGAAGCCTTAGAATGTGCATTGATTACAGGGAGCTGAACAAGTTGACAATCAAAAATAGGTATCCTCTCCCCCGAATTGATGACCTGTTCGACCAACTGCAAGGTGCGAGCTATTTCTCAAAAATTGATCTTAGATCGGGATACCATCAGGTTAGAATTCAGGAGGAGGATATCCCAAAAACCGCATTCCGGACTCGCTACGGCCATTACGAGTTCTTAGTTATGCCTTTCGGGCTAACAAATGCGCCAGCAGTATTCATGGATCTCATGAATCGAGTCTGTAAACCCTACCTCGATAAATTCGTCATCGTGTTTATTGACGATATTTTGATATACTCGAAGAGTAAAGAAGAGCACGAGCAACACTTGAGATTAATTTTAGAGCTTCTAAATCAGGAGAAGTTGTTTGCAAAATTCTCCAAGTGTAACTTCTGGTTACAAGAAGTGCAATTCCTTGGTCTCGTTATAAACCATCAAGGAATACACGTTGATCCAAGTAAGGTTGAAGCAGTTAAGAATTGGCAAGCGCCTAAATCGCCAAAGGAAATCCGCCAATTCTTAGGCTTAGCTGGATATTATCGTCGATTTATAGAGAACTTTTCCAGCATTGCCCAACCTTTAACCCTTCTGACCCAAAAAGATCGAAAGTATGAATGGGGTGAAGAGCAGGAAACGGCGTTTCAAACGCTAAAACAAAGATTGTGCCAAGCGCCGATCTTAAGTCTCCCCGACGGAGACGATGGTTTTGTCGTGTATTGTGACGCATCCCGGAAAGGGTTAGGATGCGTGTTGATGCAAAATAATAAGGTCATAGCCTATGCTTCTCGACAGTTAAAAATACACGAGAAAAATTACACTACTCATGACTTAGAACTGGGAGCAGTTATCTTCGCACTTAAAATCTGGAGACATTATCTCTATGGTACAAAGTGCACCATCTTCACCGATCATAAAAGTTTGCAACACATATTCGATCAGAAAGAACTAAATATGAGACAACGAAGATGGGTCGAGTTGTTAAGCGACTATGACTGTGACATCCGTTATCACCACCGCAAGGCTAACGTCGTAGCCGATGCCCTGAGTAGGAAGGATCGGGTTAAGCCATTGCGAGTGCAAGCACTGGAAATGATAGTCCAGTCGAACCTTTCGGACCAGGTTCGAGTCGCTCAACGCGAGGCATTGAAAGAGGAACAATTGGTAAAAGAGGGACTTTATGGTAACGAGAAGAATTTCGAACAGCGCGTGGACGAAATTCTCTATTTCAAAAATCGGATTTGGATCCCGACCCTCCATGACCTTCGTGAATTAATCATGGACGAAGCGCTTAAATCAAAATATTCCATACATCCGGGATCGGATAAGATGTACAAGGATGTGAAGGAGTTCTACTGGTGGTCGGGTATGAAAAAGGATATAGCCACATACGTCGGCAAGTGTACGACGTGTGCGAGGGTTAAGGCGGAGCACCAGAAACCCTCGAGAATGTTACAACAACCGGAAATTCATGAATGGAAGTGGGAGCAGATCACGATGGATTTTGTGACACATCTCCCCAAGACGTCCCGAGGACATGATGCAATTTGGGTAGTCGTTGATCGATTAACCAAATCGGCACATTTTATTCCGATTAGAAATAACTATAACACCGAGAGACTTGCGCAGATTTATATAAATGAAATTGTGTCTCGTCATGGGATACCCATCTCAATCATCTCCGACCGAGATAGCCATTTCACCTCCAATCTTTGGCAAGCTGTACAAGAAGCGCTGGGAACGCGTATTATTCTAAGCACAGCCTACCACCCTCAGACCGACGGTCAGTCTGAGAGGACCATCCAAACACTGGAGGATTTGCTTCGTGCATGCGTACTGGATTTTAAGGGAAATTGGGATCAACATCTCCCACTCGTTGAATTTTCCTATAATAACAGTTACCATAGCAGTATAAAAGCAGCACCGTATGAAGCATTGTATGGACGGAAGTGCCGATCACCACTCTGCTGGACTGAAGTGGGCGACACACAGGTTATTAGATCAGATCTGGTCCAGGAAACGACCAGCAAAATCCTTGAAATTAAGAACAATCTGAAGGCCGCACGGGATCGGCAGAAGAGTTATGCCGATACCCGTAGAAAACCGTTATCATTTGAGAAAGGTGATAAAGTGTATTTGAAAGTATCACCTTGGAAAGGAGTAGTCAGATTTGGAAAGGCGGGGAAGTTAGCCCCTAGATACATTGGACCGTTCGACATTACTGCAAAAATCGGTCCTGTAGCATACCGATTAGAACTGCCAGATGAATTAAGTGCCGTTCACAACGTGTTTCACGTGTAAAACTTGAAAAGGTGTCTGTCGGATGAGACATCGGTGTTACCTTTAGAGGGTGTCCAAATAAATGATAAGCTCAACATTGTAGAGGAGCCCATAGAAATAGTAGACGGGAAAATCAAGCAACATAGACACAATAAGATCTCGTTGGTCAAAGTTAGACGGAACTCGCAACGAGGCCCAGAATATACTTGGGAACGAAAGGACGAATTTCGGAAGAAATACCCCCACCTATTTCCGCAAAAGGAAGTAGTTGATGCGTAAAATTTCGAGGACGAAATTTTTGTAACGGGGGGAGAATGTAACGATTCCGGCAAATTCAGGTATACCCTAGCCGGAATATACTATTTACGTGTTATTCAATACTGAATATATGAATTATAATGTGTTTATACGAGTATATAAGATTCACAGTACGAATTATACTCGAATATACAGCTAGTCGTATCGAAATTACGATTAATCGATGAACGATTATTGAAACCCGAACGAATCGGGGATTACATTATAGACGAAATATATAATGTTTAGTGATGTGTACGAAGTATTAAAGCTTCGGGATAAGTGAATTATAGCACAGAAAAAGGATTTCGATTTATTAGTACGTCGGTACGATAAACGAAACCTTTAACATCAAACCAAGCAAGAGACGATCAATCAAGCCGAAAAAGATGCACAATTACCGACAATATGATGTGTTAAGTCAATAAATGTCCTGGTTTAAGTTTTTTAAAGTTTTTAAATCGGTTTTATATAAATTTAAATTTAAAGCCGAAAAACGACCGTTTTGGCCTCGTTTTGAGCGGAATTAAACGTTTAACCGAAAAACGAACTGAACCAGATTATCCACAACATTATCCGGATTACACAATCCGAATGTGTGGCCAAGGTTGAAGATGTGGGCCCCACCCCACACCTTACTAGGACCGATCGGTCCATGTACACACACACACACACTTCATTTTCTTTTTTCTAAAATCACAACTCCACATTTCTCTCCATCCTTCACTCATTCATCCTAAATCCTTGATTTTTAAGCAAGAAACACAAGGTAAAAACATGGTTATAATGATTAATTCATAGTTTTGATTCCATGATCTTGAGAAAATGAGGTTTCAAGTGAAAAATGGGTGAAAACCCGAGATGAAACCGATTCTTGTATGATCAAGTGATGTATACAAGTTATACAAGGGATCTTGGTCCAAGAAAGGAGTTAAAAGAGTCAAAAACGAATTTTTACGGTTAAAATCTTTGTTTTGATGTCTTAACCGAAACCATGAAAGAAATGGCTTGATTGTGGGTATAACTTGCTTGGTGTGGTGTTATTGTGCTTGTAGGTGTTATATCTAGTTGCTAGCAAAGGCTAGAAAGCAAGATCTTTGCGATCTAACGCTAGAAACACAAGGTAGTTCGGTTTTTCGTATGATTTGTGTGATTTATACAGATTGTGGTAGATTTAGAGTTGGGTCATGAAATTTCACAGAGATGATCTACACATGAAAATATGAGATCTGTGAAATTTTGGTAATTTTTGGATAAAGGATGAATATTTGGTGAATTTAATGCTCGGTTTTGGCTAAAAATGGTGAAAAATAGCTAAACATCATGAAAAATTCTGGAAAATTCAGATAAGCTTTTTATAACATATAAAAGTCACACACAAAATTTCAGGTCCATTGGAGAAGTCTAAGTAGGCTTTTCGGTAAAACGAGTTCTAGGGTTTTCTAGCTCGGTTTTGGTGAAAATGGCATGAAAAATGAGTTTTTGGTTCTGTAAAAATTACTGGGAACTATGTGGATGGCAGGAGTCATCCCAGAAAAATTTGGGATTTTTCTAAGGTCGTTTGGTATTTTCGGCATATTTGGTGTTTAAATGACGTTTAAAAATAGATAAATAAATGTTAAATATAAAAATTAATTCTGGAAATACTTTTATAAAATTCCTTCCTGTTAAAAACTGATTTGTGCAAAATTTCAAGATCCGAGACTAAACGGATATTTATTTGTGCTAAATGGAACTTAAAAACAAACTTTTAAAGCTTAAAACGTGTAAACCGGCAAAGTTCGCCTAAGCGAGCTGACTGGTGTATAAAAACCTTAAAAATGGACTATTTTCATTAAACTAAGTTAGTCAAGTAAAAATAAATCATCCGAAAATAATTCGGATGATTTGGGTAATTTTACCCGATTTAGTCGTTTCCGGTATATTAAAGACGGAAACGGGCCCCGCGGCCAAACGGGGTGTCTAAACCGAGCTCTAATTTCAGCACTTTAATTAAAATATCAGTAACAACTATTTTCGGGTCGTATATGACCAAACTCATTTTTTTGAAAACATAAAGACGGTTAACCGTGCTAGGCACGCAAAACGAGAAAACAAACTAATGGTAATTTTGACTAAGGAACTCTAAGTGATATCACAATCTAAGTCCTGAGAAGTGTTTCGGGGTTAACATTGTCCCCGGATCGTGTACGGTACTGGGTTAACAGTGTCCCCGGACGTACCGGTTAACACGAATTTAAGTTATATTAATAGAAATTGTGTAGTAACGACTTAGGGATCGTATTACAGATCCGGACAGGTAGCCGTGCCAGTATTTCATCTCTGCTCACCAAAAAGGTGAGTTTCACGAGCCCCTTTTTATTGAACTGTTTTATATATTTTCCCGGGGCGGAAAGCATGTTTTTATCAAAGTGTTTAAGTACATGCCGATCGCATGGAAATGAATGTATTTATATAATGTTTATTGTACGGGAATCGTACGGTAATGTATTAAGATGGTAATTGTCTGAGTTGCTAATATTGTAAGGCCCGAAACAGTTTTCTGGGTTAACAGTGTCCCCAGAGGTTATTAAATGTATTTCTGGGTTAACAGTGTCCCCAGAGGTTATTAAATGTATTTCTGGGTTAACAGTGTCCCCAGAGGTTATTAAATGTGTTTCTGGGTTAACAGTGTCCCCAGAGGTTATTAAATGTGTTTCTGGGTTAACAGAGTTTTCACTTATAGGCTCAGCATAATTACATCATTAATTTATGATTATTAAAATGATTTGTCATGGTTACTTAAATTAGTGAAACTCACCAACTATTCGTAGTTGACCCGTTTTCTTTACATGCTTTCTAGGTACACCCAAATTGGAATGAGTGATACGTGCTTGATGATGTGTGCTATTTTGTGGAAGCTTAAGGGTCTATATTTTGTTTTAAACATGTTAACGTACTATTGGTAAAACTTATGTGATAACGCCTAGTCGGTAATGAAACTCGGAACAATGTAATACGTTTAAATTATTGTAGTGGTGTTTTCTTTATAAGCAATGCTGTTGATATCAGATGTGTCTGTTGCATCCCGTGTACGTTTCCGCTGCGGTTACGGGGTGTTACAGCTCGCCCCGGCGGAGCTTCAGGAGTTGTCCACTCAGTTATAGGACTTGTTGGATAAAGGTTTCATCCAACCTAACTCATCACCATGGGGAGCCCATGTCCTATTTGTTCGAAAGAAGGACGGGACTTTCCGCATATGCATCGACTATCGAGAGCTGAACAAGGTGACGGTCAAGAACCGTTATCCACTACCCCGAATTGATGATCTTTTCGACCAGCTTCAAGGATCGAGTTACTACTCGAAGATCGATCTGAGATCTGGTTATCAACAATTAATAGTGTGAGAAGAAGACATTTCAAAGACGTCATTCAGAACTCGGTATGGTCACTATGATTTTTCGGTTATGCCCTTCGGTTTAACTAACGCACCAACGGTATTCATGGACCTCATGAACAGAGTATGCAAGGCGTACCACGAAAATTTTGTTATTGTTTTCATTGACGATATTATCGTCTACTTCAAGAATAAGACCGACCGTGAAGAACACCTGAGGTTAATCCTGGAATTGCTAAAGATGGAACAATTGTACGCTAAGCTTTCGAAATGTGAATTTTGGCTTCGCGAGTTTAACATCCTAGGGCATGTGATCAATGAGAATGGTATCCATGTCGATCCAGGAAAGGTAGAGGCCATCAAAAACTGGGAAACACCTAAGACTCCGACTGAGGTGCGACAATTCCTTAAGATATGGAGGCATTACTTGTACGGTACCAAGTTTACAATTTACACCGACCACAAGAGTCTACAACATATCTACGATCAAACGGAGTTGAACATGTGACAGCGTCGTTGGGTTGAGCTACTTAAGGATTATGATTATGCCATCAAGTACCACCCTGGCAAGGCCAATGTAGTGGCCAATGCTCTCAGCAGAAAGGAAACCCTTAAGCCTAGACCGGTGCGAGCATTACAACTCACAATTCATGCCAACTTACCTGATCAGATTCGTGATGCTCAACTCAAGGCTTTGAAAGACGATAACCTCCCATCAGAACTCATGCGGGGCATGGAGAAGCAACTTGAAACCAAATAGGACGGGGTCCGATATTTCAAAAACTGGATTTCAGTCCCTCAATACGGAGACTTGAGAAATCTGGTGATGGACGAGGCACATAAATCCCGAGATTCCATTCACCCTGGCTCAGACAAAATGTACCATGACCTGAAGGTACTTTACTGGTGGCCAAACATGAAAGCCGACATTGCCACCTACGTGAGAAAATGTTTGACTTGTGCAAGATTCAAGGTGGAATATCAGAAGCCATCTGGTCTGTTACAGCAACCGAAAATCCCAACGTGGAAATGGGAACACATTTCCATGGACTTCATCACTTGTTTACCCAAAACATGAAAGCCAACATTGCCACCTACGTGATCGTTGACCGGTTGACTAAGTCTGCGCATTTCCTGGCGATCAAGGAATCAGACAAAATGGAAAGACTGACTCACATCTACATGAAAGAAGTTGTGTCTAGACACGGAGTGCCTGTTTCAATCATATCTGATCGAGATTCCCGTTTCACTTCGCTCTTTTGGAAGTCACTACAGAGCGCACTAGGCACCCGCCTTGATATGAGCACAGCATACCATCCTCAAACGGATGGGCAAAGTGAACGCACCATTCAGACTTTGAAAGACATGTTGCGTGCATGCGTGTTGGATTTCGGAAACAGTTGGGAACCTCACTTATCCCTGGTAGAGTTTTCGTATAATAACAGCTACCACGCCAGTATTAAAGTAGCGCCGTTTGAAGCGTTGTACGAACGAAAGTGTCAATCGCCTCTTTGCTGGGTAGAAGTGGGTGATAGCCAAATCACTAGCACAGAATTAGTGCTCGAAACCTCAGAAAAGTTTGTCCAAATCCGAAATAGCATGGCAACAGCACGGGATCGCCAAAAGAGTTATGCTGACAAACGCCGAAAACCTCTGGAATTCCAAGTGGATGACAAGGTTTTGCTGAAAGTCTCACCTTGGAAAGGTATAGTTCGCTTTGGAAAGCGAAACAAACTCAATCCACGATACGTTGGCACATACCGGATAACTGAACGCATCGGCCCGGTAGCGTACCGATTGGATTTACCAGCAGAAGTCAGTGGCGTAAACAATGTTTTTCATGTATCCAAGTTGAAGAAATACCTTTCTAACGAAACACTTGCAGTTCCTTTGGGAGAATTACAAGTTGATGAACAGTTACGCTTTGTCGAAGAACTAGTCGAAGTCTTGGATTAGGAAACCAAAATGCTCAAACACAGCAAGATCCCCATCGTTAAAATTCGTTGGAACTTGAGACGTGGACCAGAGTTCACATGGGAACGCGAGGATCAAATGATGAAAAAGTATCCTCACCTTTTCGAAGGTTTAACCAAGCATCGAAAACTGCGAAAGCCGACAAATCGTCAGAAAACACCAGAGGTATAATTTAAATTTCGGGCGAAATTTATTTCTACAGGGGGATGATGTGACAAACTGAAAATATTTGCCTTTTTCAAACAGTCATCGCGACATGACACAAATTTTCGGGACGAAAATTCTTTCAACATGGGAATGATGTGACACTCGTCAATTTCAGGTCAACTCCGTTAATCTAAATTCCGTTAATTCAAACTCAAGATCAAACGAACTGTGTCATTCCAGTTAACGCATATCTCATTACATTTAAATTATGGTTTAAATGACGCATGACAATCATTACACAAGTAGTGTAATATTTTGTTGATATTTCGATATTAAAGTTTCATTTATATATTTTATGCCAATGCGTCTTCGATTTACGTGTTGATATTTTGTTAGCTACATTTTATTGCCGTGTTATTCTCAACCCCTTTATATACATAACCTAAATTTTTCCTTGTTGAGCCATTTTCGTTGTCATTCATGGTTGTATTGCTGAATTTGTTTACTATTATCTCAATCTCGCGTTTTATGACCGATTTCCCATAAACGTAATCTTTTAGTGGAACTTGGGTTTTCCTAATTTCCATGTAATTTCAAGAATCAAAAGTATTAATCATCGATTTTACTATTATTGAACCTCAAGGTTAACATTTATAGAGGTATTACCGACTTCGAAGGTTTCATTTATTTATTTTGAACCTTAATAACATCATTTATTTTGTTTAAACTTCAACAGTTTAACTTATTTAATTTTTGACATCATATGTTCGCATTATCATTGACCTCAACGATTTTTTTGTATATATTTTATTAATTTTGATCGTCATCGTGCTTAATTTCCAAGTTTCCATATAAAAATTTATTGTTTATATATTAAAACCCACACAATGGGACAGATTATCTGGACCATCCGACGATAAAGGTAATTATGGGTCGATACGTAATTACCCAAGTCCTCGTATGGAAAACATAATAAGTACAGTTGTGTGCACTAACTAGAAACTTGGAATGATTTTGCAAAAATGTGGCAAATGAAATATTATAAGGGCATGGTGGATCGCCGCTGATACATCCCATAAATAAGTGTCCTTGTCATATTTCTTATTTGTGGAATATTTCAGTTCATTCAAACATCGGTGTTATTTTTTTATTTTAATATGTATGTATAAAAATGTTTAATCTTCTAACAACTACATGTGCTAGTTGTTTTCTTTTAAAACTTTATTTTAATTTTAATTTCGAATCGAAATTTCTAAAAGTTGTGAATCCTGTAACATTCGTTAATTTTAAAACCCGAAAACCCGACCCCATTTTGAATTTTTGGTTTTGTTCTATTTAAACTTATATATAATTATAATATTATTAATTAATCTCAATTTTCGTTTCATGTATTTTATGTGATCATTTCTATGCAAATATATTTTTTACCACCCTTGTAGTATTGTATACTCATTTAAAATATTCATAATTAAGATAATTTATTCATTAAATTTTCCCATACAAATCACTAAAAATAAATCTTGGATTATTATTATTACCATCGTTTTCGTATGTTGTTTTTTTTAACTAATAAAAATAAATCAATGAATGTTTTAATTAGATAAAATTTATTGAAAGAGTTAACACTTTGAAAAAACTTTTAAACCATTTTAATTTTAGTTTTTAATTATATTAAATTTGATTAATTATCATAAATTCCATAAGACATAACAATTATATATTTTCACTATAAAAGGAGGACAAATTCTCCACTATTTTCACCTCAATCCACTATTTTCTTAAGATTGAAAGCACTAACAAGTAAGTTTTATGTTTTCATGCACTTTATAGTTTTTTTTTTGATTTAATGTTGAACGTTCATAATTTGTTCTTCGTGGTCATAATAAAAATATTATATTTTGGTTATAAGAAATCACTATGATCATGGATATCCGATATAAACACTTTGATTTTCTAATTATTATGTCAAAACTAGTTATTTTGCAAGAACAAATATAAATATTATATAGATGTTATTATCCGCTGATCATCATAAACTTATAAACCTTTTTATTTTAAATAAGATGATATATACATAATGGTTTTAATTAAAGATTTCTTACAATAGAACTAGTATACTTGATTTCTCTAAATAATTAATTATTCCTTATATTATTTCAACATAAACTAATATCTATAATTTCTTTAAAATAATTCATGCAAAACATTTAAGTTAAGTTAATTAGTAAATTAATTAATTATGTTACTAGAATAAAAATAAAACGTTTAATCATAAATTGTTATTAATATTGTTATTTAATCTTATATTAATAAGTTATAACTATTCATTTACAAAACATTCCTCAACTAATAAATATCAAATGATGTATATAAACTTTAATTAATTTTTGTTAAACTCATTTTAAATAAAGAAATCCCTCAAGTCCTTATTTGCCATAAGTTAATTAACTTTATAATTCCGGTAGCTAGTCCTTGATTTTGTATCTTCGTTATTATTTAAAGTTTTGTGAGATTCAATTGCTTCGTTTACTCGTTTGTTAACTCGCTTTCGGTTATTATTTCAATTTGTCTTCAATATCAAAGGTGAGTTTCTCACACCCCTTTTTACTCTTTTACTACTTTTGGGGGTCGCATATATATCCTATCCAAATTACAATTTCGTTTATTCATTATTTACAAACTAAAATTCGTTACATGGACTTGTGTGTTTATTTGCCTACTTTCTCAAATATTACGTGCATGGATTACTTCAAGATAGTATGATCATACGCCCCCATATGCGTTCAAGACATTTGTTGTTATGAGTGGAAAAGGGCCTCATTATCCCAGTACGTTGGTGCACAATCTCAACTGGAAAAGACCTTATTTGCGCTTATCTGAGTACGCTGGTGCACAATCCTAGCTGGAAAGCACCTTACTTGCTCATTTAAACTTGTTCAAAGAATTGTATTATTTTTATATACTTATATCAAAACTTGTTGGAACTCACCAACTATTCATTTAGTTGACTTTATTTTATATATATGCTACAGGTACCTTATTTAGAGGATGCTACCGTCACAAAGACATTAGTACTTAGGATATTCAACATAAAGGGACAAATTGCCTAAATGTGTTTTTCTTTGTATTTCTTTTACTTCTAAACTTGTGTACTTGTTGTTTAAATCAATTAATGGTAATATTGTCACTTAATAGTGTCACATGTGTTTTGAGCAATCTGTACGTCACTCTCGGGCGTATTCCGCTTTAGCCATGGTGTTTCAGATTGGTATCAGAGAGGTGACTATAAGATAGGACATTAGACGTAGTGTTCTAGTTAGTTATAGCTTATTTTAATTATTTTAGGGTTGCATGTTTAGAAATTATGTGAGTCTTATGTGATTATCCGAAGCACTTACTTGATATTATTTTATTGATGATTCAATTATTTCAATTACACAAGCACACACAATGTAATATCCTGCTCTTGATAATAAATAAAAGGAAATGTGTGTTTTTAAAAGGGTGTTAATAATTAATTAAGTTAAATAAAAAAATAGAATGTGGGCTTGATTAATGAAAGATGAAATAATGGATGAAGATGGGTCTTAGGTCCATGGGCTTAAGAGAGTATAAATACTCCTTAAACCTCCCTAAAACTCTAAAATCTCTCATTCTCATCCATAAGCCTCCTCACACACTCAAAAGCACACACAAACACTCCTTAAACCCTACGACTCATACCCGAACCTAAAGAAGGAAGATTTGTGTTATATCTTGGATAATACAAGCAAGATACGAGTCTAGAGTCGCATAGTGAAGCTAACCCATAGCCTAAAATGTCAAAAGAGGTACGTTTTATGTATAAAGGTTATGTTGTTAAGAACGGTTTTCCTTAAGACTTGGTACTAAGGCAAATCGGGTATTTTTATACCATAAAAATGCAAACTTGATGTTAAAAGTGGGCTTAATGAACTCGTTAGTATATACGGTTCACCTAGAAACCCTAGATCTAGCTAACGTGTTTGAAATCAATAAAGGTTTAAACTTTATTGATAAACAAGCTAGATCTTGGTCTAAGATGGAAAGGAAAATTTTTAGAAGGCTATATAACACTAAAATATGAGAAAGGATGTTAGATTATGAAGTAAAAATGAGAATACGGGTGTGGATACCCCAACAGTGAGTACATTCGATTGAGGAACATATATTCGAATGGAGGACATTCGAATGATAAAGAAGAAAGGAAAGAAAGAAGGAATAGGTGAAAACACCATTTGATTCAAATAAGGATGAACCACTATAACAGCCATTTGATTCGAATAAGAATGAACCATTCGAATAGCTATCTGATTCGAATAGGGATGAATCATTTGAATAGCCATTCGATTCAAATAAAGATGACCCATTCGATTCGAATAAGGATGAACCATTCGAATAGCCATTCGATTTGAATGAGGATGAAACATTCGAATAGCCATTCGATTCGAATAAGGGTACACCATTCGAATAGCCATATGATTCGAATAAGGGTGAACCATTCGAATAGCCAGTTGATTCGAAAAAGTGTGAGCCATTCGATTGAACAAGGCTATTCGATTGGGTTACTAGTCCGATTAAACTGGGCCAGTCCAACTTAGTTAGGCCCAGAAGGGGATCACTATTAACCCACTGCGTAACCAGATTCATGTGAGTTTCTAGCCCCACTTCCTTGTTATGTTTTCGGGGTTGTGTGCATACTCAATGTGAACGTTAATACACTTACCTTAAATGGTAAATGTATGCTATAATGATTGATGCGATAGTCTGTATGAATGTTATGAATTAATGCTTGTCGGTGTTTGAACGATCTTCGGATATTGCACGTATCGACAGGGAAAGTAATGTGTAGTATGCCTAGTATGAAATATGTATGTATGAAAGAACGTAATGAAATGAGTATGTATGAAAGTATGACTATATAAAGAAAGGTATGCATGGTTATAGGGCGGATATGGAAGGTATGGTTAAAAACGAAATAGACCCTAATATTATCTGCGAATGTAGGGAACACACCCTAACAATATTTGCGATTGTAGGGAACATACCCTAATAATATATGCGAATGTAGGGAACATACCCCAATAATATCTGCGAATGTAGGGAACAGACCCGAATAATATATGCAAACGTAAGGAACAGACCCTAATAATATTTGTGAAGGTTATAGGGCGAAATGCTCTTTAAATGTATATATATGGATGAAAGTATATATGTATGTATGTATGAAATAAAGGTAATAGGCTAAGTATGAATATGTATCTTCGGATACGTATATATATGTAAGTATTTGAATGTATTGTATGTTTCATGTAATAAGAACTCACTCAGCATAGCTGACTTTTAGTATGCACGCAGGTGAATAGATTGAGACAGCTCGCTTGACGTGGACACATGGAATAGGTTTGAGGACACTGGCATCTTAAGGGAAGGAATGTTATGACGTTATAAAGATTTATGTTTTATCTTTAGAGACAAAAGATGTTTATTTAAGACATGATTTGAAAGATATGTAATATATATGGTTGAAGTTGTAAATTCCGCGCAAGTTTTAATTACCTCTGATATTTAGAACTGTGTTTATGAGTAAATCCAACGTCCAAAGTAAGGCACCGGGAACGGGGCCTTACAAGTTAGTATCAGAGCATAAGTTCGAGAGAATTAAGCATCCTATATGCTTAGACTTGATCAGATAATGGGACTTATGTAGAAAAAGAAAGAAGATGCCAGTTCAAGAAAGCCATGTGTCACTCAAGCAAGCTAAGTAAAGGTAAAGTACATGATTAATTCATGTGTAATGTGAGAATGTGTAATACAGTTAGCTTAATTGCTAGAGATAGGAGTATATGATTATATGAATTGTTTGATAGTTTAATTGTTTAAGTAGAACTAACACAAGTGGACTCACAAAGGGAAGTGCATAGGACACGAAAAGTAACGTGATCAGCTAATCATAGCTTGATACTGTTATTACCTATTAGCTTTACTATCCTTGTACTAATTAGTTCCTTGAGTGACGACGTTTGTGTTTCCCTATAGAATACAAATGGCCGGAGCAAGGAAAGTTGTTGGTCAAGGAGGTCGTACAAGACGTCGTGGTAGGCCACGGATTACCCGGGAACCTTCTGTAGAACCCGTTACTAACACAGGGGAAGAATGAAGTGCAGCTGGATGAAATCCGAGCAACAATGTGGGGTATCAACTTGATCCTACAGTTCAGGCCACCATTGCTCAAGCTGTAGCTACTGCAGTGAACAGCTTGCAACCTGAAAGGTTCGTTGGAAGCCATGTGAGGACCGCTGAGAGGGCAGGGGATGATGGTAAGAAAGTTGATGATGGGGAAGGTGATTCGAGTGAAGTACGATACTTGAAAGTTGATGAGAGAACGAGATACCGAGGTAGGTGTAACTATAAGTCGTTTAAAGGTTGCGACCCGTCGAAGCTGACTGGTTAGAGAGATGCAATCACTACTCTCCAATGGATAACCGCCATGGACAAGGTTATTCGAATTAGCGAGTGTCGTCCAGACCAAGCAGTGGGTTATGCTACCCAGTCATTCGGAGATGAAGCTTTGTAATGGTGGGAGTCGATAGAGCAGAGGAAGACTTGGGAAGAAACTAAGGCCACGAGGTGGGATGACCTAAAGGAGATGGTCATGAAACGTTTTTTTGCTAATGCGGAGATCGAGAGGGCTGAGATTAAGTTTTTGAATTTGAATGCGGGAATGATGACACACCGCGAATATCTTGTAACATTATGAAAATTTCGAGTTTAAGTTGTCAAACATTCCAAAGTTTAGGGACTAAACTTGTCAAATTACAAACCCTAGGGTTTAAAAAGAAAAATTTGTTTTCTTGTCTTATCGCGATACGCCATCGCGTACCGCGATGAGCCTGGTCAAAACCTTCTGGAATGGTCAACAGCGATACGCGATCGCTGATTAAACCAACGTCATCGCATATCGCGATGACGTGGCCTGACACCATGTGCCACGTGGCAGACGGTGGCACAGTGTGTCGCCACGTTTCACCACGTGGCAACATGTCCGCCACGTGTTGCCACGCGGCACAAAGCCTGCCACGTGTTGCCACGTGGAAGGTCTATGTGGTGACACAGATGGCCTATGTAGCGATACGCGACGGGCCTTGCAAGAAAGCCATCGCGTACCGTGATGAGCTCCAAAATTTACCTATAAATAGAAGGCCACAGGTTAAGCTGATCTCACACCAAAACACACATACAAAATCATCTCTCTAGTCTCTCTCTAGAATATATAAACCATACCCTCGATCCGTCTCGATAAGTGTGCCTCGGTTCCTCGATCTACGTGTTCGTTTCCTCGAAGTTCGTGCCACCCTCTACCCACATATAACCAAGAAAGCGTTTGTTATCATAACGATGAATCCTGAGAAGCCTGCCAACGAGTGTTGAAGATTGGTGATATCGTTTGGAAACGAAGAGGGACGTTGATCAAGACGACAAAGGAGACCAAGCGGCATTGAAGTGTTGCTCGAATTCCTAGGTTTTCTAAAATGCCAAAAAGGTAGGTGTAACGATAATTGAGTATAATAAAATATTCTTATAATGGCTTAAACCTTAAGTAGAGGTTATATTCGATACCACGATAAAAGAAAAGAAAACATAACAAAGAAATGAACAAAAGATAAGGTATTGAATATTGATAAATATATATGTGTGAAAGTATATATTCTTCTTTGTTATCAAAATATTATTTAACAAATAAATAACTATTCTTAAATAATAAAAGAAAAAGAATATGTTTCTTAGAGAAGAAGAAACGTCGGGTTTTATAAATAAACTAAAGGTTTATAAATTATTTTTTAACTAAAGGTTTTAAAGTAAAAGAGATTTTGAACTAAAGGTTCATCGAGGTAAAGCTTATAAAATAAGACTAAATGTCTTAAGCCGGATTGTATATCCGACTAACAAATGGTTGTACTCATACTCTAGGTGCGAGATAGCAAGAGAAAGACCCTCGGACGGTGTTTGAAGCCGATCCCAAAGTGAAAAGGTGAATACGCCCCCAAACTTTTACAAACTTATTTTAAAACAAGTCAAACATGTTATATGAAAATTATTTACAAGGAACTACGTGTTCCTAAAACCGTTATAAGTAAGGGTATAAGCCTAGCCCTCAGGCTGTAGTATACGTTTGTCAGGATCCTTACATATGTGGTAGTACGCGGTGGACACATCGCACCACGCCTGGTCGTAGGACGATTTCCTGCAGGAAGCACTACCATGTGTATACATCCGGGTACTTAACTAAGTCGAACGCTGTGGTGTTTGCTGAGGTGACCTAGTGTAGAGACTCGAATTTATAAATGTGTTGTTTTAACTTTGTTATTCCTAAGGCAGGCGTAGTCTAGAGGGGTAATAAAGTAAAAAAGAAAAGATTTTAGCGTCAGCATATTCACCAGCATTCGTTGCTGACGTATTTTCTTACATTTTGCAGGTGACCAAGATTAGCGCTTGAAGTATCGAAGTGTTACTTATATATCTGATGGCTCGGGTTTGTTTTGTATAAACTTAATATACTAAAATGGTGGTTTGTAATTATAAAAAGTAATACTTTTTGTTATAACTTAAACGGGTATTTTATAATCCCGTCTTTTCTAATATTACACTTTAAATCCACAAGTTATACAGTCTTCCGCTAAATAACGTAACTCTGATTTATTTACAATTGTGGTACCAACATAAGCGTCACATTCCTAGGCCGTAGTTTGGGGTGTGACGAAGTGAGTGATCCATCCATTGGTGTTGATATCTCGTTGGGATTATCGGGATGCTCTTCTTCTGGTTCAAACTCTTCTTCAGGATCCTCCTCTTCTTCGGGGTCTTCCTCTTCCTCCTCAGGTTCTTCCTCCTCTTCAGGTTCTTTCTCTTCCATATGCTGAGTGATCATTATCGGGGGACTCTTGAAACTTTCATAAGGCATCATTACCCTTATTCTAGGTTTGTTGGACGACCCTCCATCATTGTTGGGTTGAGAGTTGACTTCGTTGAAAGTGGAGCTTCCGGTATGCCATCGTCGTTGATCGGAGTGGCATTTCATCCAGTCAGAGGATGGGGATCTTGGTTCTTCTTTGATGGGTAAGTTGGAAAGGAAGGCATAGGATGGATGAGGATTTGGTGGTAGGTATCCAGTTGGGTAGTAGTGTGGTATCTCCGAGGGTTGGTATATAGGGATCTCAGTTGGGTGATACGTTGGTACTTCAGAGGGATGGTACATTGGTATGGTTGGTGGAAGAAGATAGCCATTGAAGGAGAGAAAAAGAAGAAAATAGGAAAGACACTTCTTCATAAGTGCATTATGAAGTTATGTGTATAATATAGTTTGTATGTTATGTGAAATATGTGTGTAACAAGAACGTTGAAACGTTCTAGAAATAAATATAGGATGATCTATATATATACGTATCAAATGATATATATATATATATATGTGTGTGTGTGTGTGTATATAGTGATATAAATATATATATATATATATATGCTGATGGAAGTGTTAGACAAAAATTTAAGAAACTCAAGATCGGTGGATGTTCGTTAAAGGATTTCAAATACTATGGACCGAAGGAGTTCCATGGTGATAAAGGAGACATCACAACCATAAGGTGGCGTGAGGAAATGGAAACAATTGTAATAACGAGCAAGTGTTCCGATGAGGAGAAGATCCAATATTCTGCCCTGATTTTCAAAGGAGAAACGCTCGAGTGGTGGAATACAATGATTATGAGTAAAGGAAGAGATGTGATGTACAATTTGAGTTTGGATGAATTCAAAGCAATGTTGATGGGAAAGTTTTGTCCCATGCATGAAAGCGACCAAATTCAAACTAAATTCCTCAATCTTATGGTCGTGGGGACGAATCTTCGTGAATACGACACCAAGTTTCACGAATATTGTCGTCTGGTTCCCCAACTGGTGAATCCTGAATCCAGCAAAGTTACCCGATACATTTGGGGACTGCCGCGGGGAATCCGCGATATGGTGAGGTCACATTTACCTCAAACCGCTGATTCTGCGATGGAATTGGCTGGTTATTTGAAAGGCGGCATGATCCGCAATAAAGAGGAGGATAAGAAGGTTGTGTCAACTAACGAACAAAAGAGGACTGGAGGAAACAATCAATTTAAAGGCAAAGGCGTAAACCAACACGAAAACCGATTCAATTTAAATGCTACGCCATGCAAAACATGTAAAAGGTATCACAAGTGTCGATGCAACTTCGCTCTGCCTCCTAAATTTTGTGAGTCATGCAATCGTACGGGCCATGCTGCAGCTGATTGTTGGAAGAAAAAGTTGGCATGCTACAAAGAACAAACCTACGACTGGTGGTGCTGGTGAAAGTGGCCTGAACAAGAAGGGAAACACGAGAGTCTTTGTACTCGACACAAAGAAGGCCGCTGACACGCCGGAAACCATAACCTGTATGTTTCTAGTCAACGACACTTATGCTATAGTTTTATTCGATTCAGGTGCCAATTTAAGTTTTATAAATTATAACTTTTGTAGTCTATTAAACGAACCTTTAACAAAGTTAAATAAAAATCTAAGCGTCGAGATTGCTAGTGGCGAAATCACTTAGCAGGTTATATTCTGCCTATCCAACTTTTTCCAATGACACTTGCTAGTTTTGATATTGTACTTGGTATGGATTGGTTATCCGATAACCATGCCCGTATCATCTGTAATAGCAAAACCGTTGAAATTCAAGCCCCCGATAAACGAGCGATTCGAATTGAAGGGGACAAAGACGCTGGCTAAGTTAGCATAATTTCCATGGTTAGGGCTAACAAATGTTTAAATCAAGGATGCTTAGCATTCATGGCGTACGTCACTGAAGAACCAAAGCCAAAGGGGATAAAGAACGTACCTATAATCTCCGACTTTTCCGATGTCTTTCCTGATGAACTTCCCGGAATTCCTCCCGATCGCGAAGTAGAGTTTAGGATCGATCTCATTCCCGGTACTTCTCCGATCGCCAATGCTCCGTATCGCATCGCGCCAACTGAGATGAAGGAACTGAAGAAAAAACTCGACGAGCTTCTTGAAAAAGGCTTCAATCGACCGAGTTCTTCACCATGGTGAGCACCAATCTTATTCATAAAAAAGAGGAATGGATCTATGCGTATGTGTATCGATTATCGTGCGTTAAACAAATTCACAATCAAAAATCGTTACCCACTCCCTCGAATCAATGACCTTTTTGACCAACTTCAAGGTGTAGCTTCTTTTCTAAAATCGATCTTCGTTCCAGCTATCACTAACTCAAAGTCCAATCCGAAGATATCCCAAAGACCGCTTTTCGAACAAGGTATGGACATTATGAATTCACGGTCATGCCGTTTGGACTTACTAATGCTCCAGCTGCGTTCATGGACATGATGAATCGTATTTGCAAGCCTTACTTGGATAAATTTTTTATCGTATTTATCGACGACATACTTATTTATTCTAAGTCAAAGGCTGATCATGAAGTCCATCTTCGAACTTTGCTTGAAATTCTTAGAACCGAGAAGTTGTATGCTAAATTCTCAAAATGCGAGTTCTGGTTGCATGAAGTACAATTTATTGGTCACATCATCAACGTCAACGGTATTCATGTCGATCCCGTTAAGATTGAAGCTATCTCTAAGTGGGAGATCCCAAAGTCGCCAACCGAGATTCGAAGTTTCTTAGGTTTGGCCGGCTATTACCGTAGGTTCATTGAAAACTTTTCCCGAATCGTTGTTCCCCTAACCTCCTTAACTCGCAAGAACATCAAATATGAATGGGGAACAAAGCAACAAGAGGCGTTCGATATACTCAAACAAAAGCTCACCCAAGCACCTATACTGGCCTTGCTAGAAGGTACTGAGGAATTTGTGGTATTTAGTGACGCATCTCACTCCGGCCTGGGATGTGTACTAATGCAATGTAAGAAAGTAATCGCTTACACCTCTCGTCAACTCAAAGTACACGAAAAGAACTATACGACTCATGATCTAGAATTAGGCGCCATAATCTTTGCACTTAAGATATGGAGGCACTATCTCTATGGAGTAAGATTTACCGTGTACACTGATCATAAAAGCTTAAAGCATATTTTCGATCAAAAAGAGCTCAACTTGCGCCAACGACGATGGATGGAAACTCTCAATGATTACGACTGCGAGATTGTTTACCATGAAGGCAAAGCCAACGTCGTGGCTGATGTCTTAAGTCGCAAAGAACATCAGAAGCCCAAAAGAGTCCGAGCGTTGCGTCTAGAACTTCAAATTGATCTCCTCGAACAAATCAAATCTGATCAAATTCAAGCGATCATTGAAAACCAAATCTCCGACGAAAAACTTAACGGCACTATTGACTCGTTAGTCAAGGGTGACGATGGTATTCTTAGACTCGGAAATAGGATTTGGGTACCAATCATTGGGGACTTGTGTCACACCCGGTCCATAAGCGGAAACAACCGGTGTGCGACTCATGAAAGGTTTTCGAGAGCGCGGTTAAGCAACAACTATATGATAAAATACATGGGGATTTCATTCATAATATAAGTTTTACAAAAATATCCATAAAAAGGTTTACATATAACATATTGGGATTTCACAGTTATGTCCTGCCGAAGGGAGATATAACCGTGAAAACTCCAAAATATAAAATCCTCATACACGAAATTTCCATAGTTAAACATAAAATCGTAGTGAGACACCGTGACCTCTCCACGTAGCTAAATACCTGAAAGACACGTAAAATAATTTAATCGGTATAAACTGAGTGAGTTTTCAAGTTTTGTGACTCGATAAAATGCTTTATAATATAATTCTCATAACGTCATGAATGCAGTATCCATGACTTGCAGTGTAACGTGAATACATGAGTTCGTAACCATTCCTTGACTATATATATACACCATAAAGCCCCACATAACATCCCACGAGTCCACGAGGGAATAAATAAATCGGAAAAATAAGCACCCGTCTTATAAAGTGGCGCGACCACGTACGAGTGGGTTGGTCAGACCAGTAGTACTACCCGTAGAGTTCCTCGGCTATAGTTGCCTATAGTTTATGGTTACAATATATACCGGGGACTTTATGTACCATGAGCGCGCCAAATATCTCATGTACACGCACATTGTAAATCAAGATATACACCATGATAAAACATATTTAAACACGTGTCCCTCGCCCCGAAAACAGTTTAAAACATAGTGAAAATAGTGAAAATAGGGGCTGTGAGACTCACCTTAAATGAGGGATAATGTTCCATTATACTTGGTGAGTTTCCTGTATTATATCGTATACATATGCACTTCAGTACATAATATATAACTATTAATACTTAGCCCGATACATACTTATGAGGTGACGGTATATATGTATACTTTTTATACATTAGCGATACGGACGTTAGACAACGTCTTATACTTGTTATGTATTTCCGTTATATCCTCTTTATATATATATCCTCCGAGCATTAGGGAATGCTCGATACAAATTATTCGTCGGTAATCATGACGTTCGTGACATGCTTTAGCCTAATAGGTTTTGGAGCTCTCATCGTTAGTCCCCAGGTAGGTAACGGGCCCATCTATGATATATTCAGTTACCAGCCTAGACAGGACGTCCCGACTAGCGGCACCTCCACCCTTCCAGTTACTCGCAATGTCCATCACAAAAACCCGTATTTTATATTTGTACGTATGGCACATATATAGGAATATATGTGTATTAATTGTATATAACATTTCCTCATGTATACGATAAGTATTATTAGTATTTTCGTCTTCGTAACATATAGTTATCACATCCTTTGTTTTTATAACATTATACATGGGTATTTATATTTTCATTTGCGTATATAGGAATATACGTGTACCTTGTATTTTACCCGTACAATCATCGTTATTTTTATTTCCAAGACTTGATGCAAGGATTGCACCTTATGTTTAATGTGCACTTTTATTTATACTTTTATCTTTATTACTAGTACTCATATTTTATCATTATTATTATTATTACTATTATTATTACTATTATTATTTTTACTTTTATGACAAACCCGATACGGTTTTTAATACGTTAGTTATACCCTTTTTAAAGTTTAACATAACCAAAATTCCATCTTTACATTTATATCATCTTGTTTATTTATAAGTGGGTTTTACTACTCAAGATCATTTTTACCTTAACTAGGTGTTCTATTAACCTTAACCTTCCTTAAACACCCTTTAAATCCTTTATATCTTTTACTTAACATGATTTATCCTTAATTATATTTCATTTCAACACACTTCAAGTTTATGTTTATGTCTAATCACCTCATTATGTATATGTATCTTAGGCTTAGTCCATGTTTTTCTACTAAACATTATATGGCATTAGTACCTTGGGAATGTCGGTTTTTGAGCGATTTAAAACGAGATCCAAGTTTCTTGACGTTAACCACGATGTTAAGAGTCTACAATATGTTCAAATAACATGAAATAGGTGGATTAGGGTCAAGTAAAATGATGAGACCGTGGCTGGACAGAATCTGTGTTTTTCCAGCCACCATAAACTGTTACAACTCGAGTTTTCGGCTTACCTAATGCTGAAATGAAGCCGGAAATGGATGTTCAAAAGGTGGTTCGTGATCCTTGCGAGTTTCCTTGGATTCCTAAACAAGAATCACCCAAAAATACCAAGTGGTTTGTGAGATATGAACAAAAGAAGAGAGGGGGGTACTGCTGGAAAATGCAGTTTCCAGTAGTGACCTTTGAAGGTTCAAAGCTTCTTACCGAGTCTTCCGGGCAGAGATCCGTTCAAGGCTTTCTACCACGGTTTAAGGATTTCTTCTAGCTTTCCAACGATATATAGGGTTCAAGATGTTCAGAGCAGCATTATAGAGAAAACGGGTTGCAAAGAGGCGGCTGTGGTGGTGCTCTGCTGCTGCCTTCGGCCGAGAGAAGAAGAGGTTGGTTTGGAGCTATGTTTCTTGAGTTTGTGTGTGGTGTTTTCCATCCAAGTACTTGGTCTTATTTATAGGAAAACCCAAGGGAACACATCCCTTGGTTTGGGGGATTATAATCTTATCAAATCAAGTGCAATAGTGATCAAAGTATGGTGTTTATTGTTGTTTATTTGAGGGAATGGGGGAGGCGGCCATAGGGAATGGTTAGGAAGATTTTTGCTTGATCATGTAGTACATTCACAATTATGATGTTGAAGATGATGATGATACATGATCATGATACATATGGATGCATGGATAATGGTTTATAAGATTTAATGTGGTGTTTGTTCCTTGTACATTAAAACTGAATGGGAAGAGGTTGGGGTTCGGCTTTGGGCTGCAAAGGGAAGGTACTATGGTCATTTAATAAATATATTGGTTGTCCAAATGTAGTGCTAAGTTCAATCTTGGTTCGGGTCTTAAGTGGATAGTCGTTAGGACGAGTTGATCATCGAGTAAACAAGTTATGGAATTTATATTGGACTTGGGTATTATGAGCTTCTCTTAATTTATTTGGTCACCTATAAAGTATTATAGATGGTATGGAACCCGGTATTTATTTCGGTTCCCGGTATGATGTATATTTAAATTTAGCCCGGAGTTATATTCGGTTAAATAGTGCTCCATATTGTAATCTTTCATGGATTGTTTAAATTATTAACTTCATATTATTTTGACTAGTATACCTTTAATTCCTTCATAGTTTCATATCTTGGTCGTCTCACTGTATAATGTATCATTGATTTGGCCGGTTCAGCGACTATATTCTATTATTTAAACGTTTATGGCGTTTTGGTCCAAATTAGGGAATTAGGACATTACTGGGCATGGTCTTACCATTACCCCTTATATTGGATCATAGATATATATTTAGCTTGATACATTTGTCACCTCTAAACTATTACTGGGCTATCTTCATCATATAGCCGTTCTCATCGGCACTTTATACAATCCTATAGGCATTAACGACTGTTCTCGTCCACATTTCAAGTATACTATGGTTTATACCTCATATAAATTATATAAATGACACGTAATTTTGATCAATTATAAAGATTAAAGAATATGGAAAATTACCGGGTGTCACATTCTCCCCCTGTTGGAAGAATTTCGTCCCGAAATTTTGTTGTTAGTTATCCGTTATAGTTGGGTCCGGGAAAAGGTGTGGGTACTTCTTTCGAATTTGATCTTCTCTTTCCCAGGTAAACTCGGGTCCTCTTTTAGATTTCCACTGTACCTTCACTAACTTAATCCGACTTCTTCGTAGTTTTTGTTCTTTCCAGTCGGTAACGGCTATCGGTTCTTCAACAAAATGTAATTGTTCGTCAATATGTACTTCGTCTAGGGGTACGATTAAAGATTCATCGGATAGACACTTTTTAAGGTTCGACACATGGAATGTGTCATGTACCCCGTTAAGTTCTTCAGGTAGCTTCAACTTATAGGCCACGGGACCTATCCTTTCCAGGATCTCAAATGGTCCGGTATATCTTGGGCTGAGCTTGCCCCGCTTTCCAAACCTCGGAACTCCTTTCCATGGCGAGACCTTTAAAAGAACTTTATCTCCCACTTGGAATTCCAAAGGCTTGCGTCTCACATCCGCATAACTTTTCTGTCGATCGCGGGCCGTTTTCAGTCGTTCTTTTATTTGAAATATCTTGTCAGTAGTTTCTTGAATTAGTTCGGGACCTGTCATTTGTCTATCGCCTATTTCCGCCCAGCACAAGGGCGACCTACACTTACGACCATACAAAGCTTCGAACGGTGCAGCCTTTATGCTCGTGTGGTAGCTATTATTATATGAAAATTCCACCAAAGGAAGGTGAACATCCCAGCTACCACCAAAATCAATTGCACACGCTCTTAGCATATCTTCCAATGTTTGTATAGTTCGCTCGCTTTGGCCGTCAGTCTGGGGATGGTAGGCGGTACTCATTTCTAATCGCGTGCCCAAAGCTTTTTGTAACGACTTCCAAAAATGAGACGTAAATCGACTGTCGCGGTCGGAAATAATCGAGACTGGGACTCCATGTCTTGACACGATCTCTTTTATATATAGTCTAGCTAACCGCTCCATCTTATCTGTTTCTTTGATAGCTAAGAAATGCGCGGATTTGGTTAGCCGGTCGACTATCACCCATATGGTGTCATAACCACCTGGAGTCCTAGGTAACTTCGTAATGAAATCCATCGAGATTTGTTCCCATTTCCACATGGGAATCTCGGGCTGTTATAATAATCCGGATGGTTTCTGATATTCCGCCTTGACTTTTGCGCAAGTTAAACATTTTCCCACATAATTTGCTATATCACCCTTAAGATTAGGCCACCAGTAGTATCCCTTTACATCTTTATACATTTTATCTGCACCGGGGTGCACGGAATACTTCGTCTTGTGGGCTTCATCAAGTATTCTTTCACGTAATCCTCCCTTGAGAGGAACCCATATTCGGTTGACAAAGTACAGGGTACCGTCTTCTTTGGATTCTAAGTTGTCAACCATACCACGGAGACCCTCGTCTTTGATATTATCAGGCTTCAAAGCTTCTCGTTGGGCTTCGTGGATAAGGGTGGTGAGGTTCGTACTTATAGTTAGCCCTAAGACTTTAACACGTGATGTCTTCACCCTTTCTTTCCTGCTTAAAGCGTCTGCTACAACGTTCGCCTTTCCAGGGTGGTACTTGATTACACAATCATAATCATTCAATAATTCAACCCACCGTCGTTGCCTCATGTTTAATTCTTTTTGATCAAATATATGTTGTAGGCTTTTATGATCGGTGTAGATTGTGCAATGGGTGCCGTATAAGTAATGACGCCATATCTTAAGTGCAAACACCACTGCGCCCAATTCCAAATCGTGAGTGGTGTAATTTTTCTCGTGCACTTTGAGTTGTCGTGACGCATACGCGATGACTTGATTTCTTTGCATAAGGACACAACCAAGTCCTTGATGCGAAGCATCGCAATAAACTACGAAGTCATCCATCCCTTCTGGTAAGGCTAGAATAGGTGCACTGCAAAGTTTCTGTTTTAGCAGCTGGAACGCCTTTTCTTGTTTATCTCCCCAATTAAACGACTTATCTTTCTGTGTGAGCGCAGTAAGGGGTTGTGCTATCTTCGAGAAATTTTCAATAAACCGTCGATAGTAGCCTGCCAGTCCTAAAAATTGTCGTATTTCCATCGGCTTCTTCGGCACTTCCCAGTTTTTAATGGCCTCTACTTTTGAAGGGTCAACATGAATTCCCTTCTCGTTGACGACATGGCATAAAAAGTGTACTTCTCTTAGCCAAAAATCACACTTTGAAAACTTTGCATACAACTTCTCCTTTCTCAACAATTCTAAAATCAATCGAAGGTGTTGCTCGTGCTCTTCTTCGGTTCGGGAATAAATTAATATGTCATCTATAAACACTATCACGAACATGTCAAGGTAAGGTTTGCACACTCGATTCATTAAGTCCATGAACACGGCAGGTGCGTTCGTTAGCCCAAAAGGCATGACTAGAAATTCATAATGACCATACCTCGTTCGGAACGCAGTCTTTGGTACATCGTCCTCGTGTATCTTCAGCTAATGGTACCCGGATCGTAGATCTATCTTGGAATAGAAACTAGATCCCTGTAATTGGTCAAACAAATCATCAATCCTCGGTAAAGGGTACCGATTTTTGATGGTCAGTTTGTTAAGTTCCCTGTAATCAATACACATACGGAACGAACCGTCTTTCTTCTTGACAAATAGTACCGGGGCTCCCCAAGGTGAGTAGCTCGGGCGTATGAAACCCTTGTCTAGTAGCTCCTGTAATTGATTCGATAGTTCTCGCATTTCCGAGGGAGCTAATCGATAAGGTGCTCGCGCTACTGGTGCAGCTCCTGGTACTAGATCGATTCGAAACTCCACTTGTCTTTGAAGTGGTAACCCTGGTAGATCTTCTGGAAAGACATCGGGGAAATCTCTTACTATAGGTATACTTTCTATCTTCCTTTCTTCATCCTTCTTCTCCACCACGTGGGCTAAGAAAGCTTGACACTTCTTTCGCAAGCACTTTCGTGCTTTCATACACGAAATTAACTTCATCACAGTGCCAGGTCTTTCTCCTTGAATAGTCAGCGTTTCACCACTTGCCAAGGGTATGCGGATTTGCTTGTCATAACAATTAACTTCAGCATGGTTCTTTGCTAACCAATCCATGCCTAAAACGACATCAAAACTTCCTAAATCTATCGGCAACAGATCTACGTTAAATTCATGTTCTCCCATCACTTAGTACGCAACTTTCCACTATATCGTCTGATCGTAACTGTTTGCCATTAGCTAATTCTATAGTATAGGGCGTTGCTAATTTACTAGGTGCTAAACCAAGTAGGTCTTTAAATTCAGTGGATATAAAACTTAAATCCGCACCAGTATCAAATAACACAGACGCATAGTGGTTGTTAAGTAGGAACATACCAGTGACGACATTTGGGTCTTCCTTAGCTTCACCCGCCCCGATAACAAAAGCCCTAGCTTGAGCTGTATTCTTCATCTGCGGACAGTTCTTGATAAAATGACCCGTATTTCTGCACCCATAACAAGCTCGTGGTGTCGTTTTCCCCGGTTCTTGCTTCACAACTACTGCACTATTCTTAATTCTACACTTAGCTTCCACATGTCCTCTCTTGTGACAATGCTTACACACAATACTTGAGCAGTCACCAACATGATAATACTTGCATTTGTCACACCACGGGTTTGACCCGCTATACGTCTTCCGTGGTTGATCCGTGGTCTGGGCGGCATACACTTTCACAGTTTCTTGTTTCTTGACAGGGGGTTCTTTGGAACTTGACCCTTGATTACGAGAGGCCCAGCTCCTCTTGTGATTGTTATGGCGGCTGTTGCCGCGTTGGGAGAATGGTTGGCTTGCTTCCTTCTGAGTTGGCTTTCCTAGGGTGCCAGCTCGTACTGCATCTTCTGTCAGACTCAGACCTAGTTCAACAGCCTCGGCCATGGTCGCAGGCCTAGTGGCCGTGATTGGTCCCCTGATAACTGTTGCTAATCCCCAGATGTACCTTTCAACTCTCTTTTCTTCAGTGGTGGCCATATGAGGAACTATTCGGCATAGCTCGTGAAATCGCGTGTTATATGCTGTGATGTCGGCTCCCTTCATGGTGAGCGTCCAGAACTCATTTTCCAACTTCTGCATCTCAGTCCTTGGGCAATATTTCTTTTCCATCATCTCCTTTAACTCTTTCCAGGTCTTACCATAGGCCACGTCTCGGCCTAGGGTTTGTACTTGTAAATTCCACCACGATAGGGCTTCATCTTGAAACATACATGTCACGTACAACACTTTCTGTTTTTCTGTGCATCCACTGATCGCTATCACAGATTCTGTCTTCTCGATCCAACGGATAACTCCTATGGCTCCTTCCGTTCCCTTAAAGGACCACGGTTTGCATGTCATGAAAGTTTTGTAGGAACATCCTCGTTCCTCACCGCCAGTCTCTGGAGCTACATTTTCAGTGTTTGCGGAATTCCTTCGTTCTTGACTTGAGTCGCCCCTACTGGCTTCGTAGGCGGCTATCGCTTGCGCTATGACTTCTTGTAATTGCGCAGGTGTATTAGGTAAACTGTCGTTCCTTCTCCTTGGCATTTTCCTTCAAGTTGAGAATAAGAAGGATCGGTTAGTATTGGCATCACGCTTGTATGTAAGTAGTTGTAGGGTTCGATAGTTATTACATTCACACCCATATATTTGCTTATAGTCATACTTATTAATCATATACTCGCATACATAGATTTTATTATTACATCTCATTATACCACATCGTATACTCATACTCATATATCATAATCATAACTTCATTACATCAAAAGATTTGATTACATAAGTTTATGTTTAAGTCTACTACAAACTCCTACAACATACAAGCGTTTTGCCAAAAGATCGGATCGTAGTCCGTAATATATTACTTCCCATACATATGATTACTACCCGCTAATACTAGTCTATAGTCGCTTCATGGCATCAGTGGTGGCGGTGGTGGAAACACGTCTCCCAAAAAGGCTTGAATTGTCTTAACCTCATTTTCCAATTTCATCACCCTTCGTTCGGCGGCAGCGGCCCGCCTCGCTCCCACATCAGCTAAGTGCAATGCATCTCTTACCATATGCTCCAACTTTAGCACTCTCATCCTTGCGTCCGAGATCAAGTCATAGTGGTTATCAAGGCGGAGACTGGTCTCACAGGCCTTGCCTTTCACGCTCTCCATAAACACCTCGACCCTCTGCTCCCAATCCATGAGCCATTCATCAAGGGCCTTTCTCTCAGCCTCGGCGGCTGCTGCGGTCGGTGGTACGGGGACCTCTGTATCATCGGAGGTAGCGCGCCCTTGGGGGCGTGAGGACTCGCCTACCTCATGTATAGTCCGGGGCACCTCATCGTCGGAGTCCGTGGCATACCTTTTCAGCCCGGCGGCTCGTATCTCCTCGGAGGGCACTGCAGCCAGCTCCTCCATCTCCTCAAGGTCGTCGTCGTCATAAGTTACCTTGTCGTCCTCATCGAGCCTGATTACCTCGGTAGGCTCGTCATCGGAGATCTCTATTGGATCATCAGGAATTGGAACAACGTCGCTCATATGGACACTGCTGCTATCAGTGTTAGAGTCAGAGCCGGAGTCGGAGTCAGTGATGGCTAGGCCATGATATGGATCATTGTTCGGGAAGGCCATCGCTGAAAGGATTAAGGTTTAATTTTTTTTTTTTTTTTTTCTATCCCTTATTTTGGTCATTCCTATACTAGACCATTAGTTGCGATAAAGGTGTCGTGAAGACACGTGTACTCTCGTGTAATGCAAGTTTTGAAAACATGTCATGCATGAAAAACGTTTTCATGAGGGAATCTAAGGAGTTATAGCCTAGACTCAGGGTTGAATCCTAGTTCGCTATAACCTTGGCTCTGATACCAGTCTGTCACACCCGGTCCATAGGCGGAAACAACCGGTGTGCGACTCATGAAAGGTTTTCGAGAGCGCGGTTAAGCAACAACTATATGATAAAATACATGAGGATTTCATTCATAATATAAGTTTTACAAAAATATCCATAAAAAGGTTTACATATAACATATTGAGATTTCACAGTTATGTCCTGCCGAAGGGAGATATAACCGTGAAAACTCCAAAATATAAAATCCTCATACATGAAATTTCCATAGTTAAACATAAAACCGTAGTGAGACACCGTGACCTCTCCACGTAGCTAAATACCTGAAAGACACGTAAAATAATTTAATCAGTATAAACTGAGTGAGTTCACAAGTTTTGTGACTCGATAAAATGCTTTATAATATAATTCTCATAACGTCATGAATGCAGTATCCATGACTTGCAGTGTAACGTGAATACATGAGTTCGTAACCATTCCTTGACTATATATATACACCATAAAGCCCCACATAACATCCCACGAGTCCACGAGGGAATAAATAAATCGGAAAACTAAGCACCCGTCTTATAAAGTGGCGCGACCACTTACGAGTGGGTTGGTCAGACCAGTAGTACTACCCGTAGAGTTCCTCGGCTATAGTTGCCTATAGTTTATGGTTACAATATATACCGGGGACTTTATGTACCATGAGCGCGCCAAATATCTCATGTACACGCATATTGTAAATCAAGATATACACCATGATAAAACATATTTAAACACGTGTCCCTCGCCCCGAAAACAGTTTAAAACATAGTGAAAATAGTGAAAATAGGGGCTGTGAGACTCACCTTAAATGAGGGATAATGTTCCGTTATACTTGGTGAGTTTCCTGTATTATATCGTATACGTATGCACTTCAGTACATAATATATAACTATTAATACTTAGCCCGATACATACTTATGAGGTGACGGTATATATGTATACTTTTTATACATTAGCGATACGGACGTTAGACAACGTCTTATACTTGTTATGTATTTCCGTTATATCCTCTTTATATATATATATCCTCCGAGCATTAGGGAATGCTCGATACAAATTATTCGTCGGTAATCATGACGTTCGTGACATGCTTTAGCCTAATAGGTTTTGGAGCTCTCATCGTTAGTCCCCAGGTAGGTAACGGGCCCATCTATGATATATTCAGTTACCAGCCTAGACAGGACGTCCCGACTACCGGCACCTCCACCCTTCCAGTTACTCGCAATGTCCATCACAAAAACCCGTATTTTATATTTGTACGTATGGCACATATATAGGAATATATGTGTATTAATTGTATATATCATTTCCTCATGTATACGATAAGTATTATTAGTATTTTCGTCTTCGTAACATATAGTTATCACATCCTTTGTTTTTATAACATTATACATGGGTATTTATATTTTCATTTGCGTATATAGGAATATACGTGTACCTTGTATTTTACCCGTACAATCATCGTTATTTTTATTTCCAAGACTTGATGCAAGGATTGCACCTTATGTTTAATGTGCACTTTTATTTATACTTTTATCTTTATTACTAGTACTCATATTTTATCATTATTATTATTATTACTATTATTATTACTATTATTATTTTTACTTTTATGACAAACCCGATACGGTTTTTAATACGTTAGTTATACCCTTTTTAAAGTTTAACATAACCAAAATTCCATCTTTACATTTATATCATCTTGTTTATTTATAAGTGGGTTTTACTACTCAAGATCATTTTTACCTTAACTAGGTGTTCTATTAACCTTAACCTTCCTTAAACACCCTTTAAATCCTTTATATCTTTTACTTAACATGATTTATCCTTAATTATATTTCATTTCAACACACTTCAAGTTTATGTTTATGTCTAATCACCTCATTATGTATATGTATCTTAGGCTTAGTCCATGTTTTTCTACTAAACATTATATGGCATTAGTACCTTGGGAATGTCGGTTTTTGAGCGATTTAAAACGAGATCCAAGTTTCTTGACGTTAACCACGATGTTAAGAGTCTACAATATGTTCAAATAACATGAAATAGGTGGATTAGGGTCAAGTAAAATGATGAGACCGTGGCTGGACAGAATCTGTGTTTTTCCAGCCACCATAAACTGTTACAACTCGAGTTTTCGGCTTACCTAATGCTGAAATGAAGCCGGAAATGGATGTTCAAAAGGTGGTTCGTGATCCTTGCGAGTTTCCTTGGATTCCTAAACAAGAATCACTCAAAAATACCAAGTGGTTTGTGAGATATGAACAAAAGAAGAGAGGGGGGTACTGCTGGAAAATGCAGTTTCCAGTAGTGACCTTTGAAGGTTCAAAGCTTCTTACCGAGTCTTCCGGGCAGAGATCCGTTCAAGGCTTTCTACCACGGTTTAAGGATTTCTTCTAGCTTTCCAACGATATATAGGGTTCAAGATGTTCAGAGCAGCATTATAGAGAAAACGGGTTGCAAAGAGGCAGCTGTGGTGGTGCTCTGCTGCTGCCTTCGGCCGAGAGAAGAAGAGGTTGGTTTGGAGCTATGTTTCTTGAGTTTGTGTGTGGTGTTTTCCATCCAAGTACTTGGTCTTATTTATAGGAAAACCCAAGGGAACACATCCCTTGGTTTGGGGGATTATAATCTTATCAAATCAAGTGCAATAGTGATCAAAGTATGGTGTTTATTGTTGTTTATTTGAGGGAATGGGGGAGGCGGCCATAGGGAATGGTTAGGAAGATTTTTGCTTGATCATGTAGTACATTCACAATTATGATGTTGAAGATGATGATGATACATGATCATGATACATATGGATGCATGGATAATGGTTTATAAGATTTAATGTGGTGTTTGTTCCTTGTACATTAAAACTGAATGGGAAGAGGTTGGGGTTCGGCTTTGGGCTGCAAAGGGAAGGTACTATGGTCATTTAATAAATATATTGGTTGTCCAAATGTAGTGCTAAGTTCAATCTTGGTTCGGGTCTTAAGTGGATAGTCGTTAGGACGAGTTGATCATCGAGTAAACAAGTTATGGAATTTATATTGGACTTGGGTATTATGAGCTTCTCTTAATTTATTTGGTCACCTATAAAGTATTATAGATGGTATGGAACCCGGTATTTATTTCGGTTCCCGGTATGATGTATATTTAAATTTAGCCCGGAGTTATATTCGGTTAAATAGTGCTCCATATTGTAATCTTTCATGGATTGTTTAAATTATTAACTTCATATTATTTTGACTAGTATACCTTTAATTCCTTCATAGTTTCATATCTTGGTCGTCTCACTGTATAATGTATCATTGATTTGGCCGGTTCAGCGACTATATTCTATTATTTAAACGTTTATGGCGTTTTGGTCCAAATTAGGGAATTAGGACATTACTGGGCATGGTCTTACCATTACCCCTTATATTGGATCATAGATATATATTTAGCTTGATATATTTGTCACCTCTAAACTATTACTGGGTTATCTTCATCATATAGCCGTTCTCATCGGCACTTTATACAATCCTATAGGCATTAACGACTGTTCTCGTCCACATTTCAAGTATACTATGGTTTATACCTCATATAAATTATATAAATGACACGTAATTTTGATCAATTATAAAGATTAAAGAATATGGAAAATTACCGGGTGTCACAACTTGCGTGAGAAAATTTTGAACGAAGCCCATAATTCTAAGTACATGATGCACACCGATAGTGACAAAATGTATCATAATCTCAAATCGAACTACTGGTGGACTGGGATGAAAAGGGACGTCTCTTCGCATGTTGCGAAATGTTTAAAATGTTTGAAAGTCAAGGCTGAACACCAAAAGCCTTCGAGATTACTCCAGCAACACGAACTTCCTGTATGGAAGTGGGAGTTGATCACTATGGGTTTCATTACCAAACTCCCTAAAACAGCTCGACAACATAATGCAATCTGGGTCATTGTGGATCGATTGAAAAAATCCGCACACTTTATACCCATCAATGAATCATATTCAATGGATAGACTAGCGCGTATTTATGTGAACAACATCGTTGCTTTGCATGGAGTACCGCTGTCTATAATTTCTGATCTAGACAGTCGTTTCACATCTCATTTTTGGAAAAGCTTCCAACAAGCTTTAGGCACAAAGCTTAACCTTAGCACCGCCTATCATCCGCAAACTGATGGGCAAAGCGAAAGGACGATTCAAACGTTGGAATACATGCTCCGAGCTTGTGTGATCGATTTAGGTGGAAGTTGGGATGACCACTTACACCTAATGGAATTCTCGTATAATAATAGCTATCACACAAGTATTCAAGCCACACCATTTGAGGCGTTATATCGTTGAAAATGTAGAACACCCGTGTGTTGGTCTGAAACTGGAGACAATCAATTATCTGGACCCGAGGTAGTCCAAGAAACCACCGACAAGATTCTCCAAATCCGAGAACGACTTAAGATGGCACGTGATCACCAAAAGAGTTACGCCGATATCCGTCGTAAGCCGTTGGAATTTAAAGTTGGTGATAAAGTATTATTGAAAGTCTCACCTTGGAGAGGCGTCTTTCGCTTCAGTAAGAAAGGAAAGTTAAGTCCTCGATTCGTTGGACCCTTCGAGGTACTTGAACGAATCGGCACTGTTGCATACCGTTTGCGATTGCCAAAGGAAATGCAAGGGATACACGATGTATTCCATGTTTCGAATTTGCGTGAATGTTTAACTAATGAATCTTTAGCAATGCCATTAAAAGACGTTAAAATAAATGAAAACTTAAAATTCATAGAACGTCCAATTCAAATAGAAGATTCAAAAACAAAGAAATTAAAAAGAAGAACATTGAAAATTGTAAAAGTTAAATGGGACTCACGAAGAGGGCCCGAATATATATGGGAACTCGAATCGGAAATACCCCCACTTGTTCTTGTAAATCAATCTCGAGGACGAGATTTATTTCAAGGTAGGTAGGATGTAACATTACGAAAATTTCGAGTTCAAATTGTCAAAATTTCCAAAGCTTAGGGACTAAAATTGTCAAATTCCAAACCTCAGGGTTTAAAAAGAAAAAAACCGTTTTCTTGTCCTATCGCGATACGTAACGGGACTAAAGGACAAGCCATCGCGTACCGCGATGAGCCTGGTCAAAACCTTCTGGAAGGGTCAACAGCGATACGCGATCGCTGGTTGAACCAACGTCATCGCGTATCGCGATGACGTGGCCAGACACCGCGTGACATGTGTGGCACGTGGCAGACGGTGGCACAGTGTGTCGCCACGTGGCAACATGTCCGCCACGTGTCGCCACGATTCGCCATGCGGCACAACCCCTACCACGTGTGGCCACGTGGCAGGTCTATGTGGTGACACATATGGCCTACGTCTCGATACGCGACGGGCCTGGCCAGAGAGCCATCGCGTACCGCGATGAGCTCCAAAATTTGCCTATAAATAGAAGGCCACGGGTTCAGCTGATCTCACACCAAAACACACATACAAAATCATCTCTCTAGCCTCTCTCTAGAATATATAAACCATACCCTCGATCAGTCTTTGTTGAGTTAAAAAATTGACCTAAGGGGGAGATTGTTGAGTGAAAGATTTGACCAAGATGAAGTACGTGGAAGATTGGAATCTTCTCAACCTCCTCAGAATTCGCTAAGTATGGATCCGAGCACACCTTAGACATCCGAGCAAGCTTTTACTTATCCGGGTACGATATTTTGTCTATCGGGCAAGGTTATCTTCAAGTAGTCTTCATTAGTGGATATCCGAGCAGGGTTTGCAAATTAGTGTATTACCGGGCAAGGTTCACTAGTTTATGTAAATCCGGGTAAGGTTCACTTTATCAAGCAAGTATGTTCTTCATAGCCAAGTAAAGTTCACTCCCTAGTAAGCTTTTGGCTAACCAAGTCCATGAAGCCAAGTGATTGGAAGACCGGGCAAGGTATTCATTAATAATAGTGGTCCGAACATGCTTGATGATTGAAATGAAATATCACTAAGTAACACCGGGCAAGGTTCAACTCAAGCAAAGAACAGTACTCCCGAGTACACTTTGCTAATAAGTTATGTTATAGCAAAGAGTTGAAATGGATCATTGAAGAACAAGGTTGCTCGTAAGAGTTTGTCGGGAAAAGTCTGGAAAGTCAAGAAGATTGAAGTCTACCCGGTGAGTATTTTACTCGGTAAAATACTCTTCAAGTAAAGTCTACCCAGAAACTGATCCCTGACACACTTCTATGTTACCAAGTCCTGAAGGATGGCAGAGTACACAGCGTACTCGGAAAATGAAGATTGATGCAAAGCCTACCCGGAGGACTTGTTTTACACTTAGATTATTTTGAATATGTAATTTGATTATGTACGTTGTATTTAGGGTTTCTAGAAGGAATGACAACTGTCCAAGGGTGTCAGGCCTATAAAAGGAATAATTAGGGCACACACACACACACACAGAGGGAGAGAGAGAGAGAGAACACGGAAAAATAGGCGGCTGAATACGATAATATTTATTGAGTTACTGCCGTTTTCCTAAAAGAAACCCTAAATCGTTTATTCACTTTGTATGATGAAAATTATATAAATGGAAATCTTTTGAGTGAATCTTGTTTGTGTTATCTACCTCTGATTATTAATTGCAACTATCATGTTTGTTATTGATTCCGCCTTTAACAAACAGCAATCTTTCTAAATATAGCAACCCGTCATTAACTCCCTTGTCGACACATCAATCTGTGTGAGTTATGACATGATTAAGTAAGATCCAGCTGAAATCGGGGACCTGACAAGTGGTATCAGAGCTTGTTGCTGCTATTTTGGAAATATTGTTGCTGATTGAAGATTTGAAGAAGAATGACGTCAGCAGACCACTGTTACATTGAAATGTGACGTCAGCAGCTTTGTTCTTCATTTTTCTTCCAGATCTACAATCATTTGGTGTTTTCTCTTCCTTATTTTAATCAAAGTTTTAATCTTTATATATAAATCTTGCTCTTATCGCATCAGACACCTCAGATCTGAACAATCGGTTTTCAGATCTGATTATTTTGAACTCTGTTTTTACAAAGAAACTACTTTTGATTTCTTAAAATGTCTGGTTACGAGGAACAAGAAGTCTCTACTAACAAGATTCCTAGACTGTCTGGACAGGAAAATTTCACTAAATGGAAGGTCTTGTTTGAAGCAGCCGTTTGCTATAATGATGTTGATATGTGGAACTCCATCAAGAATGGTCCATAATGGGAAGTTGCATAAGGTGCAAATCAGGCAACAACTACTGCTGTGAGAGAAAGGATGAGAAAGGTAGATGACAAGGCTTTAGCTATGTTGAAGCTAGGTCTGTCTTGGGAAATACTTACGAAGGTTGCACATCATCCCAATGCCAAGGCAATGTATGATGCAATACTTGAAATGTTTGAGGGAAACGTTGAACTCAAAAACATCAAGAAGCAGAGATTGAAGCAGCAGCTAGAAAGATTCAAGTATATAGAAGGAGAAAGGTTGAAATCAATTCTGGAGAGGTTTCTGAGAATTGTGAATGATCTCCGAACCACAGATTATGTTATGACTGACTTTGACCTCAATACCAAGCTGCTCAACTCTATGCCAAAGGAATGGTACACTGCCTGCATGTTCATCCTTACAAAGCACAACTTCAATGAGCTAAAAGTGGATGATGTAGTGTGCTTTCTTCAAGCTGCAGAAATAGAGATGATAGAGAATGAAATGATTAAGGAGGCAAGACCTTGCTTCAATGTTTCAAATGCATTGATTGCACCTATGGGTAATTTGACTACCAAGAATCAACAGCAGATTCCTATCATTGAAGAACCTGTTGAACTTAATTTTGATACTCCAAAATCATTTGTTGGTGTTAGCAGTAAAGGAAACCAGCAAAGATTCAATGTGCAGCTGATTGATGACATTGATTCTGCCTCTATGGCAAGTGGGAATGTTCCTCACACAAGTGGTGGAAATGGTCAAGGAAGTGATTCACAAGCCTTGCTTTCAATGTTCACTGAGTCATATAATGCATTTGTTGCAAAGAATCTAATTCACACAAGTATAGTACAAGATGATCTTGAGCAGATAGATGCTGATGATTTGGAGGACATGGATTTAAAGTGGCAAGCAGCCATGTTGGCTCTTAGAAGCAAGAGGCTTTACAACAGGACTGGTAGGTCACTCCTATCAGGACCAAATGAAAGAATTGGTTTGGTACAACTGCCAACAGCCTGGACATTTTGCAACTGCCAACAGCCTAGACATTTTGCTATAACTGCCAACAGCCTGGACATTTTGCAAGAGAATGCAACCTGCCAAGGAACTTTCAGATGCATCAATTCCAAAATCAACAGCCAAGAGGTCAACAACAATACCAGCAAAATTAGCAAAGAAACAACAACCAAAACTTTAATAACAACCAAAACTTCAACAACAACTTCCATCCCAACAACAACTACAATCCCAACTTCAACAACTTTCAGCCTCAAATGAATAATCTTAATCAAAGTATGCAACAGAATCAAGGTTTTCAAATGAACAACAATCAAAACCTTCAAGCAGTTCAAAATGTTCCAAACAACACTGTTCCAGCCAACCAAAATCAAGGAAATGTGGCAGTGACTACACAACATGAAGGAAATTTTGATTGGAGCAATCATGAAGAAGACATTGCAGATGATATCAAGAGGGCAAATGTGGCATTCATGGCCATAATTGAGAAAGAAGCTGGATCATCATCTGAGGTACATTCTGCTCATACTATTGATTTAACTGAAGTTATCAATGAATTAAAAATGAAAGTAGGCAAGCTGGAAAGTGAGTGTTTTAAGAAACAAAGTATCATCAATGCATATGGGGCAAGTGAATTGGTAAGTGAAGAAAGAATGAAAAGTTTGGAGGAAGACTGTGTAAACAGTTACAGAGCTCAGAAAAGATTCACCACTGAGATTGATGGGTTGAAGAAAATGATTATAGAAGAGAAGTTACTGAACACAAAACTGCAAGTTGACAATGAATTCTTGAAGAACTTGGTCTCCACTGGAAACATCTGTGGAATTCTAAACCAAGTTAAGGAAGAAGACAAATACAAAGCAGTACCACCACCATTCAATAACAACTTTATGCCAAAAGTTGATAAAGAGAAAAGAAATGCATATCTACAACAATTCAAAGATGTCTTTCAAGACAAATAAGAACTTGTAGATTTGTACAAGAATGTTGAGGTGAGTGAAGAAGGAGAGTTTATTGTGAAGAAAGAACAGAAAGAAGAAAAGTCAATTGGAGTTCAAGTCTCTGAAGATGACCTTGAGTCAATTGACTTGAATCAAGATGACTTGAGTGATTTGAGTGATCAAATTACTGAAGAGGAACTTAAAGCTGCTGAAAGAGGATGAAAATATAAGAAACCAGAATTAGTTGATAAACTTCCAAAGTATCCACCAGTCACATCAAGAATGAAGAAACAGAATGAAAGAATGAAAAGAGGACATGTGTCCTTTGACATATGTGAAAGGAAGAAAGTAGACTACAATGCTGTAAGGCCTCCAAGCCTAGAAGTATTGGAAAGGATAAAGTAGAATAACAAGAAAAGGGTGAAAGAAGATGTGAATGTTGAAAACTTTATTCCAGTTTACCCTATTTTCTCAAGCATTGAAGATTTTGACATTGGAGAAGTAGAAACAATGGAATAATATGAAAAGAGGAAATCAAGACAAAGGGAAAACATTGAGGAAGAACCCTTGAGTATAAGAGAAATTGTTTTTGTTAAAGGGAAAGTGGAAAGAAGTGACATAAGGATAGCTGAATTTGTTCCCTTCTCAATTGATTTTGACAGTTTAAAATCTAAGAAGACCATTGAAGTCAATGAGCCAAGACCAAGTGAAAGGTTCAAGAAACCAAAAGAACATGAAATATTCAAAGGAAAGGTTTTGTGCAAGAAGTGTGATGAGTATGGGCATCATACAGACTCATGTAATGAAAGACAAAATTCAAGTCTTTTCATGTCCCAGATGAAACAAAGTATGGACAAGACTTTGCGGCTTACAAAATGAAGTATGAAAAATACTTGGGTATGGGAAAGGTTTGTGAAGAGGAAGTACTAGAAAATAAGAGTCAAGGGCATTCACTAAAAGCAAAGAAACATGTGAACAAACCAGTTAACAAAGGTAAATCTACAGTAAAGCATGTGAAAACTGTTAAGAAGGGCTCTCAACCCTTGAGAACAATCCCAAAAAGGGATACTCAATCTGTCAAATCTGATAGTTCTCAAGGATCATCAAGTAGTGAGAAGACAAGAAAAGATGCATATCCTAGAAAGAAACCAACAGAACTCACTGGTGATGAAAAATTTCTATTAAAGCATGGATTTGAACCACAAGGTTTTCTTTCGAAACCTAAAACAGAAACAAAGGTTGAGCAAGTTCCTGATGTGAGAGATTACTGTGAAAAGAAGGATTATGTGATAAAGGAGTGTGACACTGACTCTACTGAGCATCAGAACTCAACCTCACTAGTTAAAACCCCAAGAGAGTGTGGTTATGAAACAGATAATTCAGATAATCTAGAATTCACTCAAGAAGATCCTGAACCAACAACACTCACTTCCCAAGCTGTGTCTGAAACTGAATCTGATGAACTACAAGTTGATAAGGCTTGCACTTCATCACTCAACTAATCAAATTTTCTTTGTATGTGCAGGAATAGTCCACTCCTCTAAATGACATATGGTACATGGATAGTGGATGTTCTAGGCACATGACTTGTGACAAGAGAACTCTTGTCAATTATGAAGAAAAGTATGAAGGTCCAGTAGCTTTTGGGAGTGATGAGAATGGTGGAAAGATTGTTGGAAAAGGAATCTTAAAAAATGGGAAAGTCTCATTTGATAATGTATTTCATGTTGAAGGTCTTCAGTACAATCTGCTGAGTATATCACAAATGTGTGATAAGGGATACAAAGTCAGTTTTGATGATTCACACTGTTTCATTCTAAAACCTGAATTTGTGATTCCACCTGAAATGATTATGATGATGGAACCAAGAAATGGTAAATTGTATGACTTGAATATGAAAGAAGCTATTTCAAGAGGAGGTGCATGTTTTGTTTCCAAAGCCACTGAAAATGAGTCAAAATTGTGGTATAGGAAACTATGTCATGTGAACTTGAAGAACATGAATAGACTTGTTAAAGGTGAGCATGTCATAGGCTTACCTACAAAAGAGTTCAAATTGGAAGATCATTGTAGTTCATGCCAAAAAAGAAAACAACACAAATCTACTCTTAAGCCAAAACTCATCAATTCAATTGATCAAGCACTTGAATTACTTCACATGGATCTCTTTGGTCCTGTGAGTGTACCAAGTATAGAGAAAAAAGATATTGTCTTGTGATCATTGATGACTATTCAAGATACACTTGGGTTTATTTCCTAAGTACCAAGGATAAGACTGCAGAGTTGATTAAAGGTTGTGTAACAATAATTGAGAACAAGTTGAATAAGAAAGTCAAGATGATGAGAAGTGACAATGGCACTGAGTTCAAGAATGGAGTTATGCAAGAATTCTGTGAAGCAAAAGGAATACAACAACAATTCTCAGCTCCTAGAACTCCTGAACAAAATGGTGTAGCAGAAAGAAGAAATAGAACTTAATTGAAGCTGCAAGAACCATGTTAGCAGATGCTAATCTGCCTGTCACTTTCTGGGCTGAAGCCATAAATACAGCCTGCTATGTTCAGATGAGGGTACTTGTGAACAAAAGGCATAACAAAACTCCATATGAAATATTTCACAACAGAAAGCCTTATATCAAGTTTTTCAATCCCTTTGGATGCAAATGTTTTCTTCTGAACACAAGGGACTATTTGAACATGTTTCAAACTAAATCCCTATACTGTTTCTTTGTTGGATATTCTACACACACAAAAGCTTATAGAGTATATGTGAAAGACCATTTGAGTGTTGTAGAATCATCTGACATCATCTTTAATGAGAATCAATTCAATACAGTTGATGGTGCAGCATGGCTGTTTGATCATGAAAAGTTAATAAGGTCTTTCAAGATTTATCCTGAAGACTTTAATGAATCTTTCTACAAGACCAGTGAAATTGAAGAGAAAAAGAAGAAAACATTGGACTTGGAAGAATTATGGAAAAAGGTTGCTAGAAAAGAAAAGGAGTATACTTTTATGAAGAATTCCTCATGTGATATTGGTGAACCTGATCAAGAAAACAATCACAATGTTGAACATGATCATACTGAGAACAATCAAGAAAATCAAGATGTACAGAATGATCAAGTTCAGAATGAGGGTGACACAAGCAACCAAGCAAGTGGAGAAGAAGCTGCATCTACAGCAAGATTTCAAGATCTATTTCAAAGATTGAACTTAGAAAACAATGGTGCATCTACTTCAGGCCAACATAATGATGAAGCACCAGAATTTCATGATGCAGAAACTGATTTGATCATTGAAGAACCAGATCTAAATGAAACAAATCTTGACACAAATTTGTCTACAAATATGATTGTACAAACTCCTTATGTGGAAAAGAATCATCCTTTTGAAAACATCATTGGAGATTTGCATGAAAGAATTACAAGAAGTCATTCAGAAATTGCAAACATCTATCTCTACTCCTGCTTTCTATCCCAAATAGAGCCAAAGAACATTGCTCAAGAACTGAAAGACAATAGTTGGGTGGAAGCAATGCAATAGGAACTGGAACAGTTCAGAGACCTACATGTGTGGGATCTTGTTGATAGGCCAAGAGACAGATATGCAATTGGAACAAAATGGGTTTTTAGAAACAAAAGGGATGAGAGGGGTTTAGTGATTAAGAATAAAGCTAGACTTGTAGCACTGGGATGTCTTCAAGAAGAAGGAATAGACTTTGAGGAAGTCTTTGCACCTGTTGCAAGACTTGAAGCTATTAAGATTTTTCTTGCATATGCTGCCTCAAAGAACATTAAAGTGTTCCAGCAGGATGTTAAGTCTGCATTTCTAAATGGAAAGATTGATAAAGAGGTGTATGTAGCTCAACCTCCAAGTTTTGAGGATCCAATGTATCCAAATAGGGTGTATAAGCTAAACAAAGCTCTTTATAGATTGCATCAGGCTCCTAGAGCATGGTATGATGAGCTGTTAAATCATCTTCTTGAAAATGGTTTTACCAGAGGGGCCATTGACAAGACACTTTTCTACAAAAGAAAGGAATCAGACTTACTACTGTTACAAGTATATGTTGATGATATCATCTTTGGTTCAACAAATGAACATATGTGTTTGGAGTTTGAAGAGGTGATGAAATCCAAATACAGCATGAGCTCTATGGGAGAAATGAACTTCTTTCTAGGATTTCAAGTTTAACAGAAAGCTGAAGGGATTTTCATTCACTAAAATAAATATATACAAGACGTCTTGAACAAGTTCAACTGTCATGAATACAAAACTGCTTCAACTCCAATGGACACCAAAGAAAAGATGATTGCAGATGAAAAGGGGGAGCATGTAGATGAACATGAATATAGAGCCAAAATTGGATCCCTAATGTATCTGACTGCAACAAGACCAGATATCATGTTTGTTGTATGTGTGTGTGCAAGATTCCAATCAAGTCCAAAAGTCTCCCACATGAATGCTGTTAAAAGAATATTCAGATACTTGAAGGGAAGACCAAACTTAGGAATTTGGTATCCAAAGAACCAAGCTTTTGATCTGATTGCATATACAGACAGTGACTATGATGGCTGTAACATGAGCAGAAAGTCAACCTCAGGAGGATGTCAGTTTTTGGGTGAAAGGCTAGTGTCATGGCAATGCAAGAAGCAGACTACAGTATCAATCTCCACTGCAGAAGCTGAATATGTTGCTACATCTGCCTGTTGTGCACAAGTTCTATGGATTCAAAATCAGATGTTGGACTATGGTTTGAATTTTCTGAACACCCCTATTCTTATTGACAACACTGCTGCATACTTTACTGTTAAAAATCCTGTTCAACATTCTAAAACTAAGCACATTGAAATCAGACATCACTTCATCAGAGATTGCAGTGAAAATGGTTTGATTGAAATGCAAAGAGTTGATACAAGTGACAATTTGGCTGACCTATTCACCAAACCACTTTATAGAACCAGGTTCAACTTTCTTTTGAAAGCCCGGGGAATGATCAACTCTGATGAAATCTGATTAAGGTTGTGTGCTTGGTTGTGTACCTCAATGTGCTAACTGATTACATTATTTAGAGGTTTCACAAATTGAATGTTATGTGAATATGCTTGAGTATGATTCTGATTATGCTACTGAATGTGTTAACTGTTATGTGCCTTAACTGATCTAGTGTGCAAAGTTTTAATATAAATTTTTGGTTGATATGTTTGCATGTTTATCAGTTGATGTGCATTTGTGATGTTAGGATAAGTGTCCTTGATATGATCTACTTGTTTAAACAAGCTTTTCTGACATCATTGCTTAATTGCTTGAATATGTGCTTTATCTGATCTTCTAATGTTATTAAGATAGGTTAGAATTTGATTGTTAGTACTGTCTAATTGTCTTGATGATATCATGTTAGATTAAGATTTGATTATGTGCTGCAACTGTTTATGTCAAAATATGTTTTATGTCAAAATTAAGTGGTAAAAATCAAATTTTCTAATGATTTTGCATAAATACTTTATTCTGATCAAAACATGAGCAAGATGTTAATGGTGTAGAGATATGATAAGATTATTCAGTTCAAGCTTTAAAGAAGCTTAAAAGGAAGGATTTTTTTTTAAAAGACTCAAGCAGTTATTTTTGCTGAAAATTATGTCATCTGCCCAGTTGGAAGGACATGCACTTGTGTATGTTTGGTCCTAGAATCTCTACATATTCAAAGAATAGCCATTGACCAGAAAACTGAATGCATTTGGGGCAAATATGACTTGTTTCTTATTCCTTCACTTAAAACTATGTCAATAGCTCTGACTTTGAAAGGACATATATTCACATGTATGTTTTGTCCTGCTGACTACTTCTGGTCAAACAGGATAGCCATTTACCTGCCAATAAAGAGATATTGGGGTGATTGAATATTAAACTGTTTTTATCTGGGAAATGATAGTACATTGACTGCTTAGCCAATCATATGGATTTATTAACATGTATGGTTCCTTTCCCATGATGATGTAAAATCTAAGGTGATATAAACATAATGAATATGCTAATCTTTATGTGGAGATACATAGTTGTCTTTGTGTAACACCCCGTAACCGCAGCGGAAACGTAAACGGGATGCAACAGACGCCTCTGATATCAACCACATTGTTTACAAAGAAAATTGAATGCATTAATTTACTTCAAAATTACATTAACTCGTATTTCATTACCGTCTAGGTGATACACACATCATACAATAGGATACAAAATTCTATTTATTATAATGTATCCTAACATCCCGCACGCAAATCTTACACACATCAAGCACTTAGCACGTAAGCAATTACTTCATCTTAGTTGTACCTGAAAAGCATGTGAGAAAACGGGTCAACTACGAATAGTTGGTGAGTTTCACAATTCGAGTAAACCATGATAAATCATTATCATAAAATAATACTATTATCGATGTAATTATGCTGAGCCCACAAGCGAAACCTCTGTCTGGGGACACTGTTAACCCAGTACAGTACTCATTCCGGGGACAACGTTAACCCAGAAACACTTCCAAAGACATCTGGGGACACAGTTAACCCAGTAACACTTCCAAAGACATCTGGGGACACAGTTAACCCAGTACTGTACCCATTCCGTACGATTCCCGTACAATCAAATATTTATAAATACACGCAAATCCATGCGTTCAGTATGTATTTAAACATTTCAATAGTAACATGCTTCCGCCCCGGGAAAATATTTGAAAACAATTCAGAAAAAGGGGCTCGTGAAACTCACCTTAGCACATGCAAGCAGGTAACAACAATCATTATCAGTTAACACGTCCAATCTGTAATATGATCCCTACGATCGTTATTATACACTTATTGTTTATATAATCTTTTAACCGTATCAACCGGTACATCTGGGGACACTGTTAACCCAGTACTGTACCCGAAATACTTCTCCGGACTCAGATTGTGATATCGTTTAGAGTTCCATGGTCACAATTACTATTAGTCGTTTTTCTCGTTTTGCGTGCCTAGCACGGTTATCCGTTTTTATGTTTCAAAAATGAGTTTGGTCACACACGACCCGAAAATAGTGGTTGACTGATAATTTAATTAAAGATGTGAAATTATAGCTCGGTTTAGACGTCCCGATTGGCCGCGGGACCCGTTTCCGTCTTTGGCGTACCGGAAACTGTTAAAATAGGTTAAAATTACTCAAATCATCCGAATTATTTTCGGATGATTCATTTTTACTTGTTTAACTCATTTATATGAAAATAGTCCATTTTTAGGGTTTTTATACACCAGTCAGCTCGCTTAAGCGAACTTTACCGGTTCACTCGTTTTAAGCTTTAAAAGTTTGTTTTTGCACAAATAATTATCCGTTTAATCTCGGATCTTGAAATTTTGCACAAAAGACTTTTTGACAGTGGGGAATTTTATAAAAATATTTCCAGAATTAATTTTTATATTTAAAATTTATTTATCTATTTTTAAACACCATTAAACACTAAATATGTCGTAAATCCAAACGATCTTAGAAAAATCCGAAATTTCTCATAGATGTCCCCTGCCATCCACATAGTCCCCTGTAATTTTTCCAGAACCAAAATCTTCTTTTACATGCCATTTTCACTAAAACCGAGCTAGAAAACCCTAGAACTCGTTTAACCGAAAAGCCTACTTAGACTTCTCCAACTGACCTAAAATTTTGTGTGTGACTTATACATGATATAAAAAGCTTATCTGCAATTTTCCAGAATTTTTCATAATATTTAACTATTTTTCACTATTTTTGGCCAAAACCGAGCATTAAATTCACCAAATATTCATCCTTTATCCAAAAATTACCAAAAATTCACGGAACTCATATTTTCATGTATCTAACACCTCTGTAAAATTTCATGACCTAACTTTACACGTATCACAATCTGTCCAAATATCCCAAAACCGAACATAACCGAATATACCTTTCGTTTTCCGCCACTACAAGCTACAAACTCGTCTTTCCACCTTATCTACCACTAAATACAAAACCTACAACCAACATACCACAATACCAAGCAAGTTACACTCACGATCAAGCCTCTTACACTATAGTTTCAGTTATGATTCAAAAACAAAGATTTAAACCGTAAAAAATTCGTTTTTGGTCCGTTTAACTCCTTTCTTGGACCAAGATCCCTTGAATAACCCGTATACATCACTTGATCATGCAAGAATCGGTTTTCATCTTTGAAACCTCATTTTCTTGCAAATGAACTCAAGAAACGAAGATGGAAACGTGATTAACTCGATTCTTTACCTTGTTTTCTTGCTACAAACTTTCGGTTTTGGATCATGATCTTGAAGAGGTTGATGAATGTTGAGAGTTTTGATCAGAAAAAAGAAAATGGAATGGGGAGTGACCCCCTTGGGTCCGATCGGTTAGATAGGGGGGTGGGGTGGGACCCACTTCTCTATTTTTTGCCACACAATTGGATTCCCGTAATCCGGATAATGTTTTGGATAATCTGGTTCAGTTCGTTTTTCGGTTAAATGTCTGATTCGGCTTAAAACGAGGTTAAGACGGTCGTTTTTCGGCTTAATAATGAAATTTATATAAAACCGATTTAAAAACTTTAAAAACTTAAACCATGACATTTATTAACTTAAAACGTCATATTATTAATAATTGCGCATCTTTTTCGGCTTGATCGATCGTCTCTTGCTTGGTTTGGTATTAAAGGTTTCGTTTAACGCACCGACGTACTATTAAATCGAAATTCTTTTTCTGTGCTTTAATCCACTTATCCCGAAGCTTTAATACTTCGTAACATCACTAAATATCATATATCTCGTATATAATTGACCCTCGATTCGTTCGGGTTTCAATAACTATCGATCGATTGATCGCATATTCAATACGGTGAATTATATATTCACGTACAATCAATACAATGAACCATGTATTCTCGTATAATTACTATGGTAATTCATGTACCCGACATTAAATACGACGTAACTATTGCCTACCGGTTAGGGTATACTTGGTTTCGTCGGAATCGTTACATTCTCCCCCCGTTAAGAAATTTCGTCCTCGAAATTTTACACGCCCACTATCCCCTTTCGAGAGAAAGGTGGGGGGGGGGGTTTCCTTCAGAATTCACCCTCGCGTTACCAGGTATAATCTGGTCCTCGCTGTGAATTCCACTTAATCTTAATCAATAAAGCTTGGTATGTCCAAACTGTTTAGTTTTCCCGTCTACTATCTCTACGGAATTATTTATCATATCAAGCATGTCTTCTATGAGTACCTCCATTACTGGTACTTTCGTTGCCTCGTCGCTTAGGTACCTTTCAATCCGTATACATGGCAAAACATCATGTATAGTACCTAGCCCCTGGAGTACTTTAATCGATAAACTAAATGACCAATCATGGAGATAGTCTCATGAGGTCCAATATATTCAGGAGCTATTTTCGGTTTTGCCAAACCTCATATCACCTCTCTAAGGTGATGCCTTAAAAATGCCTTGTCACCTCTTTCCAGTGACAATGGTTTCCTTTGAATGTTGGCATAAATCCTTTGCCAATCTCGCGCTGCTTTCAACTTGTCTTAAATATTATAAAATCCGATTGGTTGATTCTCGAATCAATTCAAATCTTATGGCTTGATCGACGCCCATTTTCAATTTAACAAATTGGTGATAAATACTTCACCCATAGAAAGCTTCAAGCTCTCGATGCTTCCTTCTCCGCCTTCCAATAATGGAAGTAGGATGACCATTTCGATCTGAGATAATTGAAAATGGTACCCCACGACGAGATACCATTTCACTATGATGAATTTGGGCGAGAATTCATTGTGGTAATCGACATAGATTGGAATGAAATGCGAGGATTGGTTAATCGATCCGCGATTACCCAATTTACCTCATGCCTTTGATATATCTTGGGAATTTGCGTCCCGAAACCCATTGTAATTTATTCTCACTATCATTGGCGAATTTTCTGTCGTTGTGGCGTTCCCAAGGGTTTTAGGTATGCAGCCTTATCTCTTGCATAACTTAAATTTTCACCAACATACGTAACCATACCTTACTCCACACTCGGTCATTAACAAAATCATTTCAGATATTCGTATCATCAATAGTCCAATCCGATCCCGGATGTATGGAATATTTCGATCTATGCGCTTCGTTCATGATTAATTCACGAAGGTCATGGAGGGCCGGGATCCAAACCCAATTTTTGAAGTAGAGAATTTCGTCCACGCGCTGTTCGACATTCTTCTCATTGCCGTAAAGTCCCTCCTTTTCCAATTGTTCCTCTTTTAACGCCTCACTTTAAGCGACTCGAATCAGGTCCGAAAGATTCGACTGGACTATCATCCCCAGCTCTCGCACTCGCAATGGCTTAATCCGATCTTTCCTACTCAAGGCATCGGCTACGACGTTAGCCTTGCCGGGGTGATAATGGATGTCACAGTCATAATTGTTTAACAACTCAACCCATCTTCGTTGAATATGAGTCTGCGGTCTCTTATCATCTATAAAATTTGTACATTTGCAACGTACAAAGGATTATGAGTTGGGTAATGCTAAAAATTTTTCAATAAACTGCTGATAGTCTCCGGCTAGTCCTAAAAATTGGCGCATTTCCTTTGGCGCCTTGGGGAACTGCCAATTTTAATGGTTTCTATCTCACTTGGATCTGTGTGAAATCCTTGTTGCTTTACAACATGACCAAGGGATTATGCTTTCTGCATTCAAAGTCACATTTCGAAAACTTCGCGTATAACTCCTCTTGCTTTAACACTTCCACCATTTTCCTTAAACGTCGTTCGTGCTCTTCTTTACGTTGCAAATATATCAAAATATCATCAATGAATGCTATGACAATTTGTCAAAATAAAGTTTACAGACTCGGTTCATGAGTTCCATGAACACTGCCGGCGCATTTGCTAGCCCGAACAGCATAAATAAGAATTCATAATGGCCGTAGCGAGTCCGAAACGTTGTTGTTGCAACGTCCTCTTCTTGGATTTTTCATTTGGCGATAACTATATCTAAGATCAATTTTCTAAAAATAAATCGCCCTTTGCAGTTGGTTAAACAGATCATTTACTTCGAAGAAGTGAATACCTATTCTTGATCGTCACTTTATTCAATTCTCCCTAATCAATAAATATCCTAACACTTCCGTCCTTCATTTCCCAAATAACACTGGTGCACCCCATGGTGACTAACTAGGTCGTATAAAACCTCATCCAAAAATTTTTGCATTTCAGTTGGTGCAAGTCGGTATGATGCTTTAGCAACAGGGCCAGCTTGAGGTATTAAATCGATTCTGAATTCGACCTGTCGGGTTGGCGGTAATCCAGGAAGTTCTTCTGGGAAAACTTTCGGATATTTACGTAACACCGGAATATCTTCTATATGTTTTCTTTTAAATACTTTGGCAATCACGTTTGTTGAATACACCACGTCTTCTTGTCGTAAATATTATAACATCTCAAGATGAGATTAGAGTGGTAACATAATACCGTACACTTTTCTCTGTATCAAATCGCTTCATCGTCCGAAGGAGATCTTCTAATCATCTTCTTTTCATATTTGATTTCAGTTTCATGTTGAGTTAGCCAATCCATGCTAACTATTACGTCAAAACTTCTTTACTTTACTGGTCGTAGGTCAATAAGGAAAGGTTAATCGTTCAGAATAATAGGACAATTCCGAACAATTTAGTTAACCATTAGGGATTTACCGTTAGCGATTCTACAGTATAGGGTTCTATAGTTTCACTAATCGGTATCTTTCCAAAGGGTAGGAGATTAACAGGAATTAACTACTATCGACGACCGTAAAAATATCACTGGTGCCTATTGATTTGAAACTACAACATACTTAATACCACCTTTGGATCATGACGTGCTTCATTCGAATTACTCCCATAAGTACGGCTCCTTGCTTGATCAGAGGTTGATGTTTGTCATGAGGTTCGTCTTCCAACGACACCTTGGTTCAACTTGGGCAATTTCTCTTGAAACGTTCTGTACTGCCACATTCATAGCAAGTACAACTGTTTGGCATAATTTGGTTTCTTTGGATGGATTGTTATTGAAGTTGTTGGGTTCGGAGTGGCTGTACACGAATGGGTTGGGGTTGCCGGTTCACATGGCTTCAATTGGTTCTACAATTGGGGCATTACGTCCATCTTTACCACACCTGTGGCCTACTATCACTCGACATTCTTCTTCCTGCCGATAACCATATTTTCCACATTTAGGGAAGGACCCTTCATGCGGTTCATGTTTTCACACCAGAACTAGTCTTAGTATAATTCTGGGTTGTAGGACATACCTACTTATTCAAAAGCCTATCTTGCACTATACCTTTATCACTTCTCTTCTTTAACACCCGATGTCTCACCTAACGTCCTTCCAGTCCGCTTCCCATAGAGTTAAATATATCGATGCTAGCTTGTGACACAACCCTTCCAAAGGTTGTATATTTTACAGGATTGACTATACTCCTTATCGATGGAGTTAGTCCCCAATATAGCGCTCACTTCGCTTAGTTTCAGGAGTAAATAACCATGTTACCAGACATGACAATTCTTTCAAACGATTAGCGTGTTCTAAGTGATCAGCACACAACATTTCTATCTTCCATAGCTCAATTTCCAATCTCTGAACTTAATTACTCGAATAAAAGTGCTCTAGCACAAGAATTTTAAATGCTGACCATATCGTCTGAGTAATAATTTTCTAACTATAATTTCGTACCATGGTGTTCCATCACGATACAACATAATCTACCAACATATCTGTAGCATATTTCACTACACAATGTTCTAGACTCTTACCAATATCCTTAACCATTTCGGTCTTTTCTATCCACTCGCTAATCTATTCCTCCCATTACCATCAGTAAATAATTAATAATCCCCTTAACACAACCGATAAACATATCCTTCATACCGGATCTAATTCAATACGACTACTATTCATGTTTAGTTTATAACTAATACTTGTAGTCATATAGTATTCGGTGGAACATTATCACTCTTAGTAATAACACTAAGAGTTGAGATATTCATAATCATGTGATTGCTCGATCTATAATGCTGCGATCACATTTGCATCAACACTAGCAGTGATCTGTGATACGACATTCAGTATCATCATCTGCTATCTTTGAGCAATCAACTGAATCATATCAGTCTCCATCATTGGAGTTACTCTTTTTATGTCATTCTGCCGTACTCATCCCGTACGCAGTAATCAATACTAATCTCACCGTATAACTCGTTACCAGTTCAATCACAACAGCAGGTATACATACACACCGAATATTATCATACATATTACACACACCAGTATCTAGTATATATGTCCCACAAGTATAATAACATATGGACTTAACCTGACGTCGGTTAACGTTTAAATATGTTTCATAACCCTTGTCACCAACTGACATATAGATCTTTCACAACAAAGATTAATGTTTATTATGCTTGGTTTCACTATCCTTTTGCATGTCAGCATAACCGATACATGCTCACCGTGAGCACCAAACGATTACGTACCACGGAGTTATAATATCCGTGTCTATTTGTATATCCGGCATACACGGTATACCACCTACGAACGAACAACCCACTAGGCTATAATGATTCCAACACCTCTTTGTGTATGGGTAATCATTCTATTCGAGTATACATGGGTATAGGCATCTAACGGATGTAAGGATAGCATAGGGAATTGCAAGGTTCAAGGTAATTGCGCAACATGGGTTGCCTTCAAATATTATCAATTACTATTATGGGGAACTCTATCACTTGCTCAGTCAATGTCCTCAGGCGTTCTAGGTTTGCTAAAATCAGTAATTCTCGATCTGGAGGTGGTATGTCTCATATGTTTGAGAGTGAGCAATACATATATATATATATTTCTTTATATTATTTTTATCTGCTCATTTATTATCAAACTCATTATTATTATTATTTTATTTTATTTTATTTTATTTATTTATTTATTTACCTTAATGGAATAAGAACGGGTTCAGGTACAGGTCCGTCCGTACGTGAGGGTTGGCGGTTCGGGTGAACATAGGGGGTTATTAGGATATACGGTACCGGTGTTGGTAGGGTAAATGATTTATCAATTTTGGTTGGGAGTGACGGTTACTAGATATTTCTGGTTAATGTCAAACGGGAGATCTAACTTGGTACTATCATAACTATGGCCCGATAAGTCAGACTCATTATCAACCGATGCTCTAGAAATTTTCAACATCCTCAGTACTTTTATTATTTTATCCCCCGGTTCCTTATCCGGGTCCTATTTCTCAATACCTGTATCCACAAGATATGTACATATATATATACACATTAGCACGTATAAATAGTATTATATACTTTACACATATGTTGCCATTTTTACCTATTAACGTACCCCGTGACTTCCCCTGAACTCCCTCGTGCGGACAAGTCTGTTATTACGTTCCGGACCATAATAACTCACTTGTCCATTCAAGTTCATCCAGATCTCGTCACTATAAATTATTAGTTGATATTCAGATCCTATAATACTTGAGCTATTGGTTATATTTTAGGTATCTTTTAAAGACATCCTAATTCTTTTATAACCAATGGCTCTGATACCAAGTTCTGTAACACCCCGTAACCGCAGCGGAAACGTAAACGGGATGCAACAGACGCCTCTGATATCAACCACATTGTTTACAAAGAAAATTGAATGCATTAATATACTTCAAAATTACATTAACTCGTATTTCATTACCGTCTAGGTGATACACACATCATACAATACGATACAAAATTCTATTTATTATAATGTATCCTAACATCCCGCACGCAAATCTTACACACATCAAGCACTTAGCACGTAAGCAATTACTTCATCTTAGTTGTACCTGAAAAGCATGTGAGAAAACGGGTCAACTACGAATAGTTGGTGAGTTTCACAATTCGAGTAAACCATGATAAATCATTATCATAAAATAATACTATTATCGATGTAATTATGCTGAGCCCACAAGCGAAACCTCTGTCTGGGGACACTGTTAACCCAGTACAGTACTCATTCCGGGGACAACGTTAACCCAGAAACACTTCCAAAGACATCTGGGGACACAGTTAACCCAGTAACACTTCCAAAGACATCTGGGGACACAGTTAACCCAATACTGTACCCATTCCGTACGATTCCCGTACAATCAAATATTTATAAATACACGCAAATCCATGCGTTCAGTATGTATTTAAACATTTCAATAGTAACATGCTTCCGCCCCGGGAAAATATTTGAAAACAATTCAGAAAAAGGGGCTCGTGAAACTCACCTTAGCACATGCAAGCAGGTAACAACAATCATTATCAGTTAACACGTCCAATCTGTAATATGATCCCTACGATCGTTATTATACACTTATTGTTTATATAATCTTTTAACCGTATCAACCGGTACATCTGGGGACACTGTTAACCCAGTACTGTACCCGAAATACTTCTCCGGACTCAGATTGTGATATCGTTTAGAGTTCCATGGTCACAATTACTATTAGTCGTTTTTCTCGTTTTGCGTGCCTAGCACGGTTATCCGTTTTTATGTTTCAAAAATGAGTTTGGTCACACACGACCCGAAAATGGTGGTTGACTGATAATTTAATTAAAGATGTGAAATTATAGCTCGGTTTAGACGTCCCGATTGGCCGCGGGACCCGTTTCCGTCTTTAGCGTACCGGAAACTGTTAAAATAGGTTAAAATTACTCAAATCATCCGAATTATTTTCAGATGATTCATTTTTACTTGTTTAACTCATTTATATGAAAATATTCCATTTTTAGGGTTTTTTATACACCAGTCAGCTCGCTTAAGCGAACTTTACCGGTTCACTCGTTTTAAGCTTTAAAAGTTTGTTTTTGCACAAATAATTATCCGTTTAATCTCGGATCTTGAAATTTTGCACAAAAGACTTTTTGACAGTGGGGATTTTTATAAAAATATTTCCAGAATTATTTTTTATATTTAAAATTTATTTATCTATTTTTAAACACCATTAAACACTAAATATCTCGTAAATCCAAACGATCTTAGAAAAATCCGAAATTTCTCCTGGATGTCCCCTGCCATCCACATAGTCCCCTGTAATTTTTCCAGAACCAAAATCTTCTTTTACATACCATTTTCACTAAAACCGAGCTAGAAAACCCTAGAACTCGTTTAACCGAAAAGCCTACTTAGACTTCTCCAACTGACCTAAAATTTTGTGTGTGACTTATACATGATATAAAAAGCTTATCTGCAATTTCCCAGAATTTTTCATAATATTTAACTATTTTTCACTATTTTTGGCCAAAACCGAGCATTAAATTCACCAAATATTCATCCTTTATCCAAAAATTACCAAAAATTCACGGAACTCATATTTTCATGTATCTAACACCTCCGTAAAATTTCATGACCTAACTTTACACGTATCACAATCTGTCCAAATATCCCAAAACCGAACATAACCGAATATACCTTTCGTTTTCCGCCACTACAAGCTACAAACTCGTCTTTCCGCCTTATCTACCACTAAATACAAAACCTACAACCAACATACCACAATACCAAGCAAGTTACACTCACGATCAAGCCTCTTACACTATAGTTTCAGTTATGATTCAAAAACAAAGATTTAAACCGTAAAAAATTCGTTTTTGGTCCGTTTAACTCCTTTCTTGGACCAAGATCCCTTGAATAACCCGTATACATCACTTGATCATGCAAGAATCGGTTTTCATCTTTGAAACCTCATTTTCTTGCAAATGAACTCAAGAAACGAAGATGAAAACGTGATTAACTCGATTCTTTACCTTGTTTTCTTGCTACAAACTTTCGGTTTTGGATCATGATCTTGAAGAGGTTGATTAATGTTGAGAGTTTTGATGAGAAAAAAGAAAATGGAATGGGGAGTGACCCCCTTGCGTCCGATCAGTTAGATAGGAGGTGGGGTGGGACCCACTTCTCTATTTTTAGCCACACAATTGGATTCCCGTAATCCGGATAATGTTTTGGATAATCTGGTTCAGTTCGTTTTTCGGTTAAATGTCTGATTCGGCTTAAAACGAGGTTAAGACGGTCGTTTTTCGGCTTAAAAATGAAATTTATATAAAACCGATTTAAAAACTTTAAAAACTTAAACCATGACATTTATTGACTTAAAACGTCATATTATTAATAATTGCGCATCTTTTTCGGCTTGATCGATCGTCTCTTGCTTGGTTTGGTATTAAAGGTTTCGTTTAACGCACCGACGTACTATTAAATCGAAATTCTTTTTCTGTGCTTTAATCCACTTATCCCGAAGCTTTAATACTTCGTAACATCACTAAATATCATATATCTCGTCTATAATTGAACCCTCGATTCGTTCGGGTTTCAATAACTATCGATCGATTGATCGCATATTCAATACGGTGAATTATATATTCACGTACAATCAATACAATGAACCATGTATTCTCGTATAATTACTATGGTAATTCATGTACCCGACATTAAATACGACGTAACTATTGTCTACCGGTTAGGGTATACTTGGTTTCGTCGGAATCATTACACTTTGTATGTCTCAGTATAAATCTCTCCAAATGATAGGTAGAAAAGTGATTACCCAGTCATACACAAGCCTGTTGTTATTTGGTCAACCAATAATGAAACATCTTTAAATATGACAAAGAACATGTGTTAGAAAATTTGAGAACATATCAAAAACAAGGGGAAGAATGAATAAATCAACCAAAAGTTGATAAGTGTTTTAAATATTTTATCAAACAAGAGGGTTACAACTAAGAACTACAAAGATGTTGACATAATCTGTCTCATCTTGAATGAAAGGCTTGTTAACTAACAGTAAGTCCAATGTTCAACCTCTATATATGCTTGAAAATCAAAAATACAAAAAGATCCAATAAGTTCTGTCATTCAAAAAAAACAAGTTTTTGACCAAATACAGGAGGTTGGAGTCAAATTGGGGTGATCTAGGGAAAGCCAAATAAGCTTTGAGAAGAGATATGAGGCATCATAGCACAGTGTTGACCATTAATGCATTATGCTTAAATTGAACCTTAATCATATCACCAAAGAGATGAAATTCATGCTAAGTTTATACCTGCTGTTAACCTATCTATGTTGCCATAATAATGCTGAGAATGAAGTATTGAGAAAGCTACTTAGTCAATATGATCCCTTTCTTGAGATCTTTTCAGTTAAAGAAAGAAACTGTTTTGAAGAGAAACACAATTGAAATTTGATCTCTAAATGCACCATTTGCTTTTAAACTATGATCTTTAATGAAAGATATAAATTTGACAAGTGGTTTAAGTCAAAAAGTGTTGCATTTTGCCTGTAATTGGCTGAATATGTAAGTTCGGGTAAGGTTTGATGTTTTATAACCTTTTCGGGCACAAAACAGTTGAATATGTTTGAATATGTTATTTCGGGTAAGGTTTGATTATTTATGACCTTTCCGGGCAAGCTTAGTCATTTTTGACTAAGTCTATGATTTTCGGGCATGCTTTGAAGTGTTTTACACTTTCCGGGTAGAGTACACTGTTGTACTATTTTCCCGAGCAAGCTTGAAATCTTTAGATGATTATGTGATATAGCTAGCTTTATACAAGAAATTCTTGTTCCGGGCAAGCTTTGCATTTTTTTATATATACTGATTGTTATTCCAAGCAAACTTTGTGAACTTAAGTTAGTACACCGAGTAAGCTTTGTGATTTGTGTGAGTATGTTGTTAGGAAAGATTTCTTAATCTTTCCGGGCACACTTAGATATTGTTATTTAAGTTTGTGATTTTCGGGTATGGTTTGATCTGTTGAAATCCCTTGGGTAAGGGCATACCTGATGATTGAATATGTGTTTCCTAGTAAGCTTATTGCTAACTTTGGTGTTTCGGGCAAGCTATTTTATGTGTTTTTAATCTCATTTATATAGCATGCTCTGTAAAATTCTTTATGATTTCTTTGAAATTACAAGTGTTTTTGGGTAAACTTTGTTTTCCGGGCACACTTTATATTCTGGGTACACTCTTGTTCCCTCAATATACTTGGTAATTCCAAAACATGACTTTCCGAGTACACTGTTTGCAGAAGAATGTTGTTCGGGCACACTTTGTACTATAGGAAGGTTATTCGGGTATACTTTGCATAAGAATGTCGTTCGGGCACACTATGTTTCCAAGTATGCTTGAATGTATATGTTTTGAGTATGATTGTTTGATTATGATTCTTATTTTATTAGGGTTTATGCTAGATCATATCATTTAATTTGAATTCAAGAAATGTATATTGGGATCTTAATTGATTCCAGTAAGAATGATTATTTGATATTTCATACTTGATTATTCTCCTTGTGATTAATTTCTCAAGAAATCTTGTATTTCGGGTAAGCTTTCTTCATAATGTCTTGACTTAAATTACTTTGATTGACCAAGCAAGGTTTGATGTTTTATTTTTCGGGTAAGCTTTTTAAGTGGAAGTATACCGAGTAGACTTTGGATATATTAAACTTTCTGAGTAAGGTTTTATTAACTTAAAAGATAAATATTGTTTTTAATATATCAAGTGGATAATGTTACTGTGTGACAGTTAATAATTCACAAAATGACAAAAAAACATTTAAAACCCACTTTCAAAAGGTATATAAGAGGGAGTTAAGCAAAATTTTCAACATTACTTTTCCCTCTCTCTCCTTCCACTGCAACTCCTTACTCCCAAAGAAACCTAACCAACTTATCGCAACCAAACCTTAATCCAAACCCTAACTTGAATCAACCCTCTAATTCTGACTCGGTAAGCAACATTAATGTGTTTTCCGACCACGATTAGACTATATTGGACTTTGATTATATATCTGATTACTAATACTTTGTTTATGTGTTTAGGTTATAAACTTGTCAAAGAACAGGTTCTTGATGATTTTCTCTCTCTTTCTTCTTCATTTTTTTTAATTTGAAATTATCTAAAGTACTGGACTTTATGACTAATTTCACTTTGAATATGTTTGTTTATGTGATTCAGATGTGGTAGACAATGAACCCAAATATGTCTTCGAACCAAAACACAACATTTGTGCATTGTTACAAGTCACACCTAACAATGAGCCAATGGCGAGGATGATAACATGGATGGCACGGTCAAATGTCAGTTTCGCGTTCACTGAAAGCCCTGTGATCTACAGAAATCATTCCTTGGATTTCTAGAGATCTGCAGAACTGGTTGAACACATAAATGGTAAAAGAATCGAAGCAACCGTTGATAGACAAGAAATACACATTACAGAAAGGATGATAAGAAGATGTCTACGGTTGAATGATGGTGATCATAACTCTATAGACTTCAGGATTCGTCACTTAATGAAGATATTTGAAGAAACAATGGGGTATCAAGGAAATGTACACGATGGACAGTTTCAGAAGGGTATGTTCCCTATGTTGTACAGGTTTCTTATTCATCATGTGATACACGGATTTTCTCCAAGGAAGGGATCATGGACCTTGATGAGTCATGACTTGGCAAATGCCACGGTGGGAATTATATATGATCTACCTTTCAATTTTTTGAAGATGATATTTGAAGGATTAGTAGGAAACCTGAAGAAGGCTGAAAAGAAAAGATTTTTACAATATCCAAGGTTCCTACAGATAATCTTCAATAGTGAACTTCAAAATCTACCCACTGTTGGAACTACACACCAACTGCAAAACCATGATACATACAGAAAAATCAAGAATCCAGGTGTTTCAAATATGTACAACTCAAATGTCCCATTTGAGATATTTCCATGGTTGTTGGACCATGATTTGAATATAATGTCAGTGCCTGAGTTAAGCTCAGAGGAGGAAGAAGGAGATGATGATGAGAGTGATGATGATGGAGACTCTTATGATGGAGATGATGATGTTGATGGAGATGAAGGAGGAGCTGGGGTAGCTGTAAACATTGTTGCACCTGATTAGGGGGAGCAATTTGAGCAAATTGAACAACCTATTCCAACACCACCACAATCACCACCACAAACTCCACCACACCAAATCACTCACACACCACCTCAAACCCAACCCTTAAGCCAACCAGAAACTTCAACACATACATCCCAAACACCACAAACATCACCAACAACAAGTCCAATTCATTCTGATCCATTCATTTCAAGCCCACCTCATACACAATCACCACCACCATCCATTTTCCAAACTCACACTACAGAATAACCTGAATTTAAACCTTTTTCTACATCACCACCTACAACCCCACATACAGACATGTTTCAAAGAAATTTGGACTTAATGTTAGAAAATGCTGAGTTGAGAAGAAGAAATGAGGAGGTGACTAATGAAAATGTGATGCTGTTAGAGAAGTTGGTATAAGAAAACTTGAGAATTCAAGCCCTGGTGCAGGAGGTTGAGAAGACCTCAGCTGCCCCAAAACAGGGGGAGAATGAAGAAATACCAACTGTCTCTAATGTGATTGCTGAAGAAACTGCAACAGTTGCAGAGACTGCTGATAGTTTAAAACTTATTATGTTTGATTATGATGATGGAGAGGAAAGTAGTGAGGAGAGGAGGATTGAAGATGATGAGTATGATGGTGACAGATCAGATGTGGGTGAACAAGACTATGATTACAATGAAGAAATATACAACCCCACATACAGACATGTTTCAAAGAAATTTGGACTTAATGTTAGAAAATGCTGAGTTGAGAAGAAGAAATGAGGAGGTGACTAATGAAAATGTGATGCTGTTAGAGAAGTTGGTACAAGCAAACTTGAGAATTCAAGCCTTGGTGAAGGCGGTTGAGAAGACCTCAGCTGCCCCAAAACAGGGGGGGATGAAGAAATACCAATTGTCTCTAATGTGATTGCTGAATTAACTGCAACAGTTGCAGAGACTGCTGATAGTTTAAAACTGATTATGTTTGATTATGATGATGGAGAGGAAAGTTGTGAGGAGAGGAGGACTGAAGATGCTGAGTATGATGGTGACAGATCAGATGTGGGTGAATAAGACTATGATTACAATGAAGAAATAGTTAATGTGGAGAGGGTTGGAGAGTATGTTGAGACAGAGGAAAGGGTTGAAAAGATGAATGTTGAAGAAAATGTTGAGAAAGAGAAAGGAGTTGAAAAGACAAGTGCTGAAGAGAGTGTAGCTATCACTAATGTAGCTACTGATATTCTTACTGATATAGCTACTGATGTCATAACTGACATACAGACAGAAGTAGAGACTGAAGTGATAAATGAAGGAGATACTGCTACTGAGGAGATAGTATTTACTGAACCAGAAATTGAACAAGCAGAATGCTCCAAGACTGTAGAGTATGATAAAGAAATGGATGAGCTTGATAGATATATTGATAATTTCCCTCCTGAAACTGAAGAAGAATTAAAGAAAAGATTAGATAAGGGAAAAGCAAAAGTCATAGAAGAAGAGCCAAATAAGGCATATCAAAAGAAAGACATCCTGTTTACAGATGATGCTGATGCTGCCGATGATGCTCTAAGGGAACAAGAAAATATCTTAAAAGAGACAAGGGACAGAGAAATATTGTCCCAAAATATGAACCCTGTAGAGTTAGCAGAGCAGGAGAACTTGATCACACAAGCCAAACTTGCAAAAGAAATAATTGATGATGTGGCTGATCAAGAGATTATTGAGGAGTTGATTAATCTGAGCAAAGTTGAGGAAGCAGACAACTCCTTGGCTATGGTGATTAGCATGTTTCAACCCCAAAGTCAACCAGAAAAGAAGTCAGCTGAAACTACTGAACCAGCTAATATTAATACATATATGATGATTGAAGAAGAGATTGGTGAGTCCATTGCTTCTATGGCTCCCAAGAAATGGATTGAACAGGTAAGAGAAGATTTTAAGAAGAACCCAACTGACATCTGGTCAGAAAGGGTGAATGTGACTGAGCCTCATGAAACACTTAACCAGAAAAGAGAAAGACTTTCTAAACTTCATGAAGAATTTGCTGAAAAAGTCAATAGGTTTGCCAAGACCTACATGAGGAAAAGGAGGACATATGAGCAGACTGAGCATGATAGATCTTCTAAGAGGGGCAAGTGGGATGATAAAAACAAGTATTTTATTGAAACACCAGAAGATGAAGCTAGTCCTATAAGGGCTGTCCCACTACAAACCTTGCAACCAGGTGAAAGAGTTCAAGGTGTTCCTAATGTGCCAATCAGAAGTGAACCAGATCATCCACCTTCTGATGAACCAAAGATTGATGCAATGAATGATCAAGGAAAAACTGATCAAGGAAAATGATGATGACCATGAAAATGATCAAGGAAAAACTGTTAAGGCTGCTAATGTTATGTCTCCTCAAGTCACAATGACTGAGGAACATAGGGCAAACATTGAGCTGAGTGTGTTGTAAGATAAAAAGAAAAATCCATTGGTTATAAAGTTAAGAAGATTTGGTATAAGCTTCGAAACCCTGGCTGCTATGAATGATGATGAATTGAAGCAGAGATTAGAAGAAGAAAATAAAACTCTCAAGAAGCTTATGCAACAAAAGAATAGAGATGCCCAGAAATACAGAGATTATCTCAGAAGGCATAACTATTCTGAAAAAAGTTTGTCTCATTTTAACTTTGACCAACTACAAGATTTGTATAACAGTGAAAGAGAAAAGGTCATTGAAAAGTGTATAAAAGAAAATGAGAAACTTGAAAAGACAGAACCTTTAAAGAAAAAGTTTGGAGGTATGTGTGGATACCTGCTGGAAAGAGGTATGAAGCCTGAGATTGTTGAGAACCTATCCAGAGAATCAGTGTTGGACCAATACAACAAATTGAAAAGAAAAGAAAAACTGAAGAGGGTCCAAACTGAGAGCTCTAAACAGTCTGAACCAACTAATGAACCTCACGGAAAGAAGAGAAGAATTCAAACTTTGAGGGAGAAGACAAAAGAAAACGTCAGATTAGTTGAAACCCCTACTCCTCAAGAAGTGAAGCCTGAACCTAAGGATGAACCATTTGCTCCTTGGGAGAATGAAGAGATGATCAACATTATGAGGAACATAATGATCAATCAAAGAGGAATGAGTGAAGCAGACTTTAATGTCTTGGAAAAAGAGGATCTGAAAAACCTTTTCTATCTTCAAAAGAGTGAATGGGAAAAAGCTTTAAGAGAAGGTGAGAACCCAAGATACTATGCAGATGGAAGATTTGTACCTGCTGGGTTGGCAAACACTCATGGAATGGCAAAAATGTTACTAGAACTAAAAGAACATGGAGAAAATGTTGTTGAACTTGCCAATCTTCCAACTGAAATGGTAGAGGCCATCTACATAAAGTTTTTCAACTTAAGGCCTGGGAAACCAAAGAATTCTATTCCTTTCAGGCCTCCAATTTCAAGAAGATTTCCACAAGGTGGAAGAGGTGAATCAAGCAGTTCTACACAACAAAGAACAATAAGACCACAGTCTGATGTGGATCTTCCTAGAGAACTGTACTTTGATTCTGTCACTGAGTCCTTGAAGGTGATTATGGAAAGTAGACAATTGAGAGAGATTGTTGTTAGGAGTGACTTCCGTGAATATAATGAAGAACAACTGGAAAGGATGGTCACTCTTAGATTTTATGATTATCGAAACAGAAACAAAATGGCAGGTAGACAGATGAATGATCTGTCAAAATTTTTGATGGAAGAAGCTGACAAAGGGTTCAAATTCTTAAAAGAAAAGAGAAATTGGAGAACAATCCAACTTCACAAGTCAAAAAGGACTCGGAAGCTGAGGAGAATGGACATAGCTGAGAGAGATTATCAAATGACTGTCAGAGATGAGAATCCATTGTCTAACATGAATACATGCATAAGTCTGGGAAGAAGAATGAGACGCCCCAACTACACAGTACAGAAGAATGGCATTATAGCTGAAATTGAATACAAAGAGAATGCTGATCATGTTGTACTAAGAAACTCTGATGGAAAAATACTGGGGATTATTAAGAAAGATGAAGACTTGACCTGCCTGCATAATGAAGATTTGATGGATATAAGGGATTTGGCTATACCAGAAAGTCACACTCACTACCAAGCCCTTAATATCTTCAAAATGAAAGCTGCTTCTGAGATAGTCAATCGAAGACAAGCCGTTCATAATGCAAGAAAGAGACAAGATCAATAGAATAGGCTTTGTTTTGTAATGTCTTCGGACAACTTTTTATTATGTAATCTGTTTATGTTATTTGGTCATGTAATTTGACTTTTGACTTGATGTGTATTTTGACTAAGTTTAAGTAACCGTAGAAATGTTTTGGGTCAGATGAGGTGTTCCAATCTAGGGGGAGATTGTTGAGTCAAACAATTGACCTAAGGGGGAGATTGTTGAGTCAAAGATTTGACCAAGATGAAGTACATGGAAGATTGGAATCTTCTCAACCTCCTCAGAATTCGCTAAGTATGGATCCGAGCACACCTTAGACATCCGAGCAAGCTTTTACTTAGCCGGGTACGATATTTTGTCTATCGGGCAATGTTATCTTCAAGTAGTCTTCTTTAGTGGATATACGAGCAGGGTTTGCAAATTAGTGTATTACCGGGCATGGTTCACTAGTTTATGTAAATCTGGGCAAGGTTCACTTTATCAAGCAAGTCTGTTCTTCATATCCAAGTAAAGTTCACTCCCGAGTAAGCTTTTGGCTAACCAACTCCATGAAGCCAAGTGATTGGAAGACCGGGCAAGGTATTCATTAATAATAGTGGTCCGAACATGCTTGATGATTGAAATGAAATATCACTAAGTAACATCGGGCAAGGTTCAACTCAAGCAAAGAACAGTACTCCCGAGTACACTTTGCTAATAAGTTATGTTATAGCAAAGAGTTGAAATGGATCATTGAAGAACAATGTTGCTCGTAAGAGTTTGTCGGGCAAAGTCTGGCAAAGTCAAGAAGATTGAAGTCTACCCGGTGAGTATTTACTTGGTAAAATACTCTTCAAGTAAAGTCAACCCGGAAACTGATCTCGGGCACACTTATATGTTACCAAGTCCTGAAGGATGGCAGAGTACACAGCGTACTCGGAAAATGAATATTGATGCAAAGCCTACCCGGAAGACTTGTTTTACACTTAGATTATTTTGAATATGTAATTTGATTATGTACGTTGTATTTAGGGTTTCTAGAAGGAATGACAGCTGTCCAAGGGTGTCAAGCCTATAAAAGGAATAATTAGGGCACACCTGAGGACACACACAGAGAGAGAGAGAGAGAACACGGAAAAATAGGCGGCTGAATACGATAATATTTATTGAGTTACTGCCGTTTTCCTAAAAGAAACCCTAAATCGTTTATTCATATTGTATGATGAAAATTATATAAATGGAAATCTTTTGAGTGAATCTTGTTTGTGTTATCTACCTCTGATTATTAATTGCAACTATCATGTTTGTTATTGATTCCGCCTTTAACAAACAGTAATCTTTCTAAATATAGCAACCCGTCATTAACTCCCTTGTCGACACATCAATCTGTGTGAGTTATGACATGATTAAGTAAGATCCAGCTGAAATCGGGGACCTGACAGTCTCGATAAGTGTGCCCCGATTCCTCGATCTACGTGTTCGTTTCCTCGTAGTTCGTGCCACCCTCCACCCACATATAACCAAGAAGGCGTTTGTTATCATAACGATGAATCCCGAGAAGCGTGCCAAGGAGTGTTGAAGATTTGTGATATCGTTTGGCGACAAAGAGGGACGTTGATTAAGACGTCAATGTAGACCAATCGGCATTGAAGTGTTGCTCGAATTCCTAGGGTTTCTAAAACGCCAACAAAGTAGGCGTAATGATAATTGAGTATAATAAAGTATTCTTATAAAGGCTTAAATCTTAAGTCGAGGTTATACTCAATACCTCGATAAAAGAAAAGAAAACATAACAAAGAAATGAGCAAAAGATAAGGTATTGAATATTTTTGACATTCGTGACAAAACGAGGTATATTATATTCACTATGTAGCAAGTAAACGATAAATCGGTTAATTCGTAGTGCTTAAACGAGTAACTGACCGATACTAATTATGACCCGTATACATACTGAGGGGTCATATACGAGTTATAGATATATTATAGAGGCTAACATATTGATATTTAGGCCCCAGTACATTTAAAACTCTTTAAACGAAAAAGGTTTCGTTTATCGATACGCTATAAGCTTAAACGCAATCGTTAATATCAAAACAAGCATTGTAGCATCCGTTAAGCCGAAAAAGATTTATAAAACACTTATATGATATGTTCTAAGCAATCCGTGAAAATATTTTGGAATTTTACAACGAGTCGGTACGTTTTTCTTATTTTACAAAAAGAACGTTTTCGCGCTGGTTTTCGCACTCGAACTAGTTTCCTTACGAAAAACCAAACCCGAACTAAATTTTGGACTGACGTTGCGTATGGCACGAATACCGAGGAACCATTGGGCCAAATAGGAGGCCCAATGGGCCCTTAATGTTTCCGGTCGCGACTTGGGGGGGGGCTTTTGATTAGCTTGTTAAATGAGCTAAGGAAAAAGATATTTTCTCATTCCAAACACCAACCAACTCAATATCCAGCTGATCATCTTCATTTCTTGTCCAAAACCCTAAAGGTAAACATTAAATTCATGAAGATTTCAAGCTTGTTTAGTAAGATTTAAACATAGAAAATTAGTTCTTGATTAGTATTAAACATGTTTAACCATCCAAAAACCATAAAAATCAAGTAAAATCATGTTTTGATGTTAAACATGTCTACAAAGCTGAAACATATTGATTTTTGGTCAAAAACACGATTAGAACATGAATACAACGTTTTTACGGTTTGAAAGTTCGGTTTGATACCAAAACCGAAACCCTAGTTAACAAGTATGTTCAATGGATGATTTATGCTTGTTTTGATGTTATATGATATGTAGATACACTGAGTTTGCAACCCGAGACCCGGAAAGTCGTTTAAGCTAGCAAAACTCATCGAAACCGACAAGGTAAACCCGTAACACTCGTTTAAGGGCTGTTTAGTATTAGGTTGTGACGTGCTTGTTGTTAGCTTGTGAATATTTTCAGGGACATTAGGGATCATATAAATGAGTCCCTGTTCAAATTTGGTAATTTTTCGATAAACGGATAATATTTGGTGAATTTATTTCCGTTTATGAGCGTTTAATTGGGAAAAATAGCAAAACATATTGAAAAATTATGAAATTTGGTTTTGGAGATTAAAATGTGATGGTAAGATCACTGGTAAAGTTTGGGGATCATTGGAAATGCTTAAGTATGGTTTGTGCAATTATGATTTAACCGGATTTTAACCGCCGAAAAACACACAAAAAGGCATTTTGTCAAAAGAGTTAGGTTCTGGATATTTTCAGGGGCTATTTAATAACATTGATGCCATTTGTAAAAATTATCGGATTTTTCGGAGGTCGTTTGATATAAACGGGCCATTTATTACACGATGATAACCTATTAAATGAATTTTTATAAATAAATAATTAATCATAAAATTTCTGAAAACATTTTTATAAAATTCTCCATATTTTAATGTATTATTACAAAAATTTACATAATTTATATGTAAGTACATATTTAGTTATGATTAATCAAAGATTTAAATTATTATTGTTTTAACGAAACCAGCAGTTTGATGTTTAACGGACTGACTGGTACGTCAAAAAATCAAAAGTGGTCAAATATTGTATTTTTGGATGAAATTGATAAAAACAAACTTTTTACGAGAATTCCAGACAATTCGGGTGGATTGTACGCGTCTTGTATAATCAAACCCGTGTGAAAACAGAAACGAACCTTGCGATCAATCCAGAAACCGAAACCTTAAAATTATTTTATAAATTAAATCATTTTATCAATCAATATGTTTACTTAAGTTTTTATGATCTTACCTATTCCCGAAACGCGTAAACGATCAACTTGGCTAGGCTCGGAAAACGGTGAAACTGAGCCAAATCTGATTTTAAGTATTTCACAGTATACAACGTCACAATCTAAGACTATGGTCATGTTTTGGGCCTAACAGCTATAACCAGACTAGTTATACAACCCAATTTGGTTTAAACACTGTACTAGTATTAACAGTACGATACCGATTATAGGATACGAGTTATAATCGAGGCATAACACTTATTGACGTATATTACCTGCTCGAACTACAATAAGGTGAGTTTCACGACCGCACTTTCTAAACTGTTTTACGAACTTTTGGGGTAGAAAGCATGTTTACATATACTTATATACTTGAAAACGTGTGGTGATGTGAATTATCTAAGTACTAACACTTGAAAGTCCCCACAAACACAAGTGATTAACTTCGTGCCGGTGACGTGTGGATAGTACTATCGGTTTGACAAACTCAACTGACAGAGCCGGTGGGGTATGCCGAAACATGTTAACCCAGTTGCACATTGTCATTTAAACTTATTACATACTGCTATGTGGTGTTAGACATAGTACATACTTGTGGCAAAGTGGCTGTTAAATGCCAACGGGAGTGCATGGGCAGGGGTGGCCATGTGTTTTAGCTCGTTTCGGTTTCACTTGTGGCTTAGTATAATACATCATACACATACATGTATACATACACGCTGTAAACTTTACGAACTCGTATACTGATTCGTTGATACTCGTGAAACTTGAAACTCACCAACTAGACGTAGTTGACCCGTTTTAACATGCTTTTCAGGTAAGCCGAAGTTGGAATGATTTGCTTACGTGCTTGGTGTTAGAAGGAAAGTTGAATAGCTGTGAATAGATGCAAATACGTAGTAATGAATAAAAAGCCCGTAAACTGGTTATGTGATTCTCATCTAGTTTGTAAACATAGTACCAACCCATGTAATATGATGTAAATTAATTTGTGAATTTCTTTATAAACATTGTTGTTGATACCAGTATTATCTGTTACATTCCCGTTTTACGCTTCCGCAACTACCTAGTCGGGGTGTGACAATATTGATAAATATATATGTGTGAAAGTATATATTCTTCTTTGTTATGAAAATATTATTTAACGAATAAATAAGTATTCTTAAATAATAAAAAAAGAATATGTTTCTTAGAGAAGAAGAAACGACGGGTTTTATAAATAAATTAAAGGTTTATAATTACTTTTTAACTAAAGGTTTTAAAGTAAAAGATATTTTGAACTAAAGTTTCATCGAGGTAAAGCTTATAAAATAAGATTAAAGGTCTTAAGCCGGATTGTATATCCGACTAACAAATGGTTATACTCGTACTATAGGTGCGAGATAGCAAGGGAAAGACCCTCGGACGGTGTATGAAGCCGATCCCAAAGTGAAAAGGTGAATACGCCCAAAAACTTTTACAAACCTATTTTAAAACAAGTCAAACATTTTATATGAAAATTATTTACAAGGAACTACGTGTTCCTAAAACCGTTATAAATAAGGGTATAAGCCTAGCCCTCAGGCTTTAGTATACGTTTGTCTGGATCCTTACATATGTGGTAGTACGCGGTGGTACATCGCACCACGCCTGGTCGTAGGACGCTTTTCTGCAGGAAGCACGACCATGTGTATACATACGGCTACTTAACTAAGTCGAACGTTGCGGTGTTTGCTGAGGTGACCTAGTATAGAGACTCGAATTTATAAATGTGTTGTTTTAACTTTGTTATTCCTAGCCACGATGGGCCGAGGCAGGAGTAGTCTCGAGGGGTAATAAAGTAAAAAAGAAAAGAAGCGTCAACATATTCACCAGCATTCGTTGCTGACGTATTTTCTTACATTTTAAAGGTGACCAAGATTAGCACTTGAAGTATCGAAGTGCTACTTATATATCTGATGACTCGAATTTGTTTTGTATAAACTTAATATACTAAAATGGTGGTTTGTAATTATAAACAAGTAATACTTTTTTGTTATAACTTAAACAGGTATTTTATAATCCCGTCTTTTGTAATATTACACTTTAAATCCACAAGTTGTAAAGTCTTCCGCTAAATAACGTAACTCTGATTTATTTACAATTGTGGTACCAACATAAGTGTCACACTCCTAGGCCGTAGTTTGGGGTGTGACATATACCACTGAGTTCAACCGCTTGTCGAGGTTGGTTCTCGACATGGTTAATACTGAAGCAAAAAGGATCAGGTGCTACATAAGTGGATTGCCATAGAACGCCCGCACTTTAGTCAGGACTAATAAACCTGCTACATTCGACTTTGTCTTGAGCTCGAAGAGATGGTTTGTGATGATCTAACTGTGGAGGATGTGGTGGTGGTGGAAGAGAAGAAAGAAAAGAAATGGGTTTTTCCTGCCAAGTGACCCGGTACCCAATCATGGAACCCTAGAGATAAGAAACATAAAGTGTGGGAGAAGAATGTTGGGTTTTAACAAGATTATCAAAGCCATATAAACCCATTTATATGAAAAACTCAGTGGATTAATTTGTTTTAAATATTGTTATATTGATTAATATAAAACCCGTTTTATATGTAAAACCCAAGCCCCGGATCCATATACGAATTACATGCATACCAAAACTATCAACCATAGGGGGTTTATGTAATACAACCTTTCAAGAGGCAAGAAGATGAAGGAGATGACGGTTTGAATGGCTAGCCTTCAATGGAGAAGAGCCTCAAGCTTGTATACCTTCCTAGCCTTCAACAAACACCTTGCTTGCTAGGATTTAGTGACTCTTGCACTTGAAAGAAAACCACTTGTGTTCTTCCTCTTTTGGCCGAAATCAAAAAGAGAGAGAGGGAGGATTGAGAGAGAGATTTGCATGTAATGTGGTTGGTTGTGTTGTGTTGTGCCCCAATAAGAATATTAATAAGAAAAAACTTTCAAACAAATAGGTGGGAAGTTTCCCCCCAAAAGTGGGCTGGTCCTACCAGAAATTATTTTCTCTTTCTTCCTGGAAACAGACTAATATCCCATGTACTAGTCTCAAGACTAATATTCCATATACCAGTCGCAGGACTAATACTCCATGTATTAATCACAGGTTTATTAAAACTTTGTGGCATTTAACACTTTTAACATGCCATAAGTTTCATGCAACATACCACAACCATTATCATATATATACATATATATATATATATCATTTAAACAACTTAAATAATATCATAAGATAATCTCTCTAAATAAACTATCCATATAATTTATTGATTCCTCAAGTGAAAATATTATAAACCAATTTTCTAAATATCATAAGTGCTAATATTTTTTTGTTTGATCATATCTACAATAAATATTATGGTCTTTGTCTAGCTTGTTATTGGGTATGACCCGACTTGGATCATAACGTACTAGCCACATCAACTATAATATGTGTCTTGGGCAGACCGATTCCTACAATCTCCCACTTGCACAAGATACATAGAAGATTGATGCAAATAGCAAATACCGCCTAACAACTGTTTACTACCCCTAATACATATGACGAAGTGCCATTCCATAACATCATCCCCTTCAAGTCCCTTACTTGAAATGATTTAGGTGAATCTATCATTTATCCTTTTACCATAAATGTCATGTTAAATCCAGAGACACGGAGTGATAATTCTTTGTCGATTTAACTTTTCAGGCCTTAAACATTTAACTCTCAACGAATAAGAGGGACAAATCCCCTATTAACTACATACGTCTCTTACTATCACGTCGTACTACACTTGAGCTCAGCCTTATAACTGACATGTTTCAGAGAAGCGAAGAACTAAGTCAAAGTATAATAGTCGATGAATATCAAGACCCAATATGTATCTCAGGTCAGAGGATAATATGATGTTCGCCCTTACTCAAATTTACTTATGATCACAAATCACAAGGATTCCATGCAGTAAAATTGAGGGCGGGTCAGTCCAATATTTATCTCATAAATATCTATGAACCTTGGCAGCAACCCTTGCTATATTCATACCTTATGAGTATCTACCAATCCAATTTCATAATAGTCTTACCTTCATACTTGTTCCCACAAATATGAACGACTACGGACATTTAGAATAATTAACTTATTCACGGATTTAAATATGCTAAAATGGAACATAACTCAAATATCATAATCATAAACTATAATCATATGAATGAGTCAAAATAACAATTGTTCCGATATCCAAATACAAAATAGATCAAATGCATTCACTAGAATATCGAAGTCCTAAGGCGAAAGTATGACCCTCATGCTTCGGCCTTTCAAGGAGCTTTGTGAGTGGATCCGCAAAGTTTTGATCAGTGTGAACTTTGCAAATACATATTTTTCCCTTTTCAACTTCATCCCTTATGTAGTTGAATCTCCTCTCAATGTGCCTTGTCTTTTGATGTGCACAAGGTTCTTTGATTTGAGCAATCGCACCCTCGTTGTCAAAAAACATCTCTAGAGGGTCCCGAATGGTATGGACTACCCCTAGATCGGCAATGAACTTTCTTATCCATGCAGCTTCTTGAGCTGCCAATGAGGCGGCGATGTATTCCGATTTAGGGGTGGACAAGGCTACCACATCTTGTTTTGCGCTCTTCCAATAGACAGCTACACCATTCATAACGAAAACATATCTCGATTGTGATCGAGAATCATCTCGATCAGTTTGGAAACTCGCATCCGTGTAACCCTTTACAACGAGTTCCTCCTCACCAGAGCCATATATTAGAAACATATCCTTAGTCCTTATAAGGTATTTCAATATGCTCTTAACCGCCATCCAATGCCTACTTCCCGGATTTTGTTGGTATCAACTTGTCATGTTCAAAGCGCATGACACACCGGTCTAGTGCATATCATGGCATACATGATGGATCCTATAGCCGATGCACATGGGATTCCATTCATTTTTTCTTGCTCATCCTTTGAGCTTGGACATTGAGAAGCACTCAATATTGTTCCTCTTTGAATGGGTACGAAACCTTTCTTAGAGTTGTCCATCTTGAACCTTTTCAAGATTTTGTCAATGTATGCACTTTGATTCAAACCTATCAACCGCCTTGATCTATCCCTATAGATCCTTATTCCCAAAATATAGGCGGCTTCACCAAGATCGTTGATGGAAAAACAACTCCCAAGCCAGGCTTTTACACCTTCCATGGTTGGAATGTCATTCCCAAACAAAAGTATGTCATCAACATACAATACTAGGAAAGTAATGATGCTCCCACTAGCTTTCTTATACACAAAAGCCTCATCAGCGTTCTTGATGAATCCAAATTTCTTGACTTCTTCATCAAAATGCGATTCCAACTTCTAGATGCTTGTTTCAATCCATAGATTGATTTCTTTAACTTGCATACTTTATTAGGATGTTGTGGATCGACAAAACCTTCGAGCTGAACCATATAGACATCTTCTTCAACATGTCCATTTAGAAAAGCGGTTTTTACATCCATTTGCCAAATCTCATAGTCATAATATGCGGCTATGACAATTAATATCCTAATAGACTTTAGCATCGCCACGGGCGAGAAAGTTTCATCATAGTCAACCCCTTGAGTTAGAGTGAAACCCTTTGCTACGAGTCTAGCTTTATAAGTATCCAAGTTTCCATGCATATCAGTTTTCTTCTTGAAAACCCACTTGCTTCCAACCAGTTTGGAATTAAGAGGTGGAGCAACCAAGTCCCATACTTGGTTGTCATGCATGGATTGCATCTTAACGTTCATGGCTTCCAGTCATTTATCACAATTAGATTGCGACATTTCATCTCGGTATGTGTTGGGTTCATCCAAATCTACCACGTAGCATCCATCCATGAAAAATCCATATCTTTCAGGTGGGGTGCTAATTTTACCAGACTTGCGAACGCTTTGTGTGTTTCGATCAACCATTTGATCATCATCAACAACCTCTTGTTGATTGCTAGTGTCAACCAAACGTGTATCGGCTTGTGGTTCTCGATCCTCTTTGAGTTCCACAGTTCTATTAGCTCCTTCCCTAAGGAACTTTCTTTCCAAGAACACAGCCTTTCTAGCAATAAACACTTTATGCTCGTTTGGATTGTAGAAATAATATCCCATCGAATCTCTGGGATATCCTACAAAAATACACATAGTGGATCGGCATTCCGGTTTTTTACGGGTGTGGTTCTAAACATAAGCCTCACAACCCCATGCCTTTAAATATGATAACGATGGAACCCTTCCATGCCATATTTCAAAAGGTGTCCTTTCCATTTTCTTGGTTGGTGCCATATTTAGAATACGGGTTGCGGAGATCAATGCGAAGCCCCAAAATGATAGAGGTAATGTGCTTCTAGCCATCATTGATCGAACCATATCCATTAGAGTTCGATTTCTCCTTTCAGACACACCATTATGTTGTGGTGTTCCAGGTGGAGTAACTTGTGAGACAATCCCACAACTCCTAAGATGATCTAGAAACGCATCATTGAGGTACTCACCTCCTCTATCGGATCGTAGTACTTTGATTGTTTTGTTGAGTTGATTTTGTATTTCATTTTAGAATACTTTGAACATTTCAAAGGCTTCATCTTTGTGTCTTAACAAGAATACATATCCATAGAGACTATAATTGTCGGTAAAGGTAATGAAGTATCTTTCACCATTCCTTTTCATTGTCTTAAAAGGACCACATACATCCGAATGTATGATACCTAATAAATCTTTCGCCCTTTCATTAGTTACATTAAAGGGCTCCTTGGTCATCTTTCTCAATAAACAAGATTCACACTCATCAAATGAATCATCATTTGATTTCAAAAGACCATTCTTTTGAAGTATATGAATGCGATCCTTGTTTATGTGACCAAGGCGACAGTGCCAAAAACGTTTTACTCAAATCCAATTTGAGTCTTTTGGTGTTAGCTTGGTACAGCGAGTTATCAATGGATTTATTATCATGAACCAATTCATAAATGCCATTAAGCGGCATTGCTTTAAAATAAAAGATATTATTCATGAAAACATAAAACCCATTGTCTACAAACTTGAAATCATAACCACATTGTCTTAAAAGAGAAACGGAGATAATGTTCCTAGTCAAACTAGGAGCATACAAAATATTTTTCAAAAAAACTTCCAAACCATTTGGAAGCTTAAAAACATAGTCTCCTTGGGCTTCGACATCAACTTTTGCTTCGTTGCCCATGAAGAGACTTGTATCTCCTGAAATGCATATTTCTTTTGAACTCTTATAACAAATTGCAAATATGAGTTCCACATCCGGTATCCAATACCCATGGATCATGAAAGTTGTACCTGAGGTTTGCCCCGCATCCCTCTTGTCTTTCAACTCTTTGAGATAGGTTGGAAAATCCCCTTTCCAATGTCCTATCTCACAACAACCAAAGCACGAGTCGTTTAAGCTAACCTTTAGCTTCTTTTCCTTTGGTTTGGGTGGCTCCGCTTTAGCTTTCCCTTTGACATTACCCTTGGCGTGTCCCTTACCTCTAGCAACCTTTGCTTTAGGTTCCGGGTGACGCCTCTTCACCGATTGTGTTTCTTCCATATGACATGCATGAAGCTATTCAAATTATAAAGGTAATCAACGTTTGACAATTGCAACCCTTTGCGACTTCTAGATTTATGGGATCGGTTAAACATCATATGTTTAGTTGGCACGTTTAATCCCATCAACACCTTTGTATGCCATGTTTCGGTGACCCTATAACCATGGTTTCCAAATCATGTCGTCCTACTTACACACACTTGTGAGTTTACACATATAAGTGGTTAGGTGACCCTCATCCCACAAGTATTGTAAAACCACCTCAAGATCACAAGTTTTCTTAAATGTGGTTAGGTGACCCTTACCCCACATCAAGTCTACAAGTAACTCCAGTGTTGTATAGGTGTTTAACTTGTTTTAAAAGGGATTTAAGTTTTCTAAATTCTAGATTGGAAAACTATGTACCTTGCATTTGCATGCATTCAAATGTATGGTACTTTATTTGAAAACCCATTTTCAAAGTTCCTTTTAATAAAACCCATTTTATTGTGAAATCATTATCCTTTAATCAAACCAATTTTATTACCTAATGATTTCTAAGGAACCAATTTTAAGCAAGTTGATATTAAGTTTGTTAATTATCCTTATCCAAATAAGATAAAACAAAAAATATAAATCAACCATGCAAGCATAAATAAACAACCACAAGTTCATAACCTTAGCCACCTAATCTTGGCCACACTTTTTGACCGAAACTAGTGTGCCAAAAGGGCTCTCCTAAAGGACGAGAAATGACACAAGGCATGTGTCGGTGAACTCCCACTTGATCCCGCGTCCATATGCTTCAAGTGTCCACCTTGTGTTGTGACCTTTCCACTTTATTTGGGCTTCTAATTGGGCTCCAACTTCAGCTCTTTGCTTCCTTGGGCCTCCACGTTTGGGCTTTGGCCTTTGGGCTAAAATCCCATCTTGGACTACAAGGTCCATTAAGGCCCAAAACCAAACCCCGTAACCTTGTTACATCTTCTTTTACAAAAAAAATATATCCTAATACATTTTTATCTAGTAAAAGAAATACAACTAATCTACTTATTATTACAAACAAGTATGAATGAATAAATAGATTACAAACCCAAATAAAAGAATATTACAACCAAATTGAATATTGAATAAATCACAACAAAAACACATATCCAAGCACAAGGTCATGGCAAGGTTATGAACATCCAAATGCACATCCAAATATGCAAGTATTACATATCTAAAATGGTTCCCCTTGTGAACCTCAAACTTTCGGCCAAGGATAAGAAAAACCGAATGTTTCGGGTTTTATCCAAACAAAACAACCAATCATCCAAATGACTTAATTCTTCAAGATTATCACATGCGTGTAAAGTATAACCTTGAAGGACCAAGGGGTAACCAGAAGCCATAAAAATTTCGGCCATATGGTGAACCACACCATCAAACCCGAAAATTTTTAGATCTATTGATGCATGTATCCGTATAAGCGGCTCTTGATGCCATTGTTAGGTTTTAACAAGATTATCATATCCATATAAACCCATTTATATGAAAAGCGCAGTGGATTAATTTGTTTTAAATCTTGTTATATTGATTAATATAAAACCCGTTTTATATGTAAAACCCAAGCCCCGGATCCATATACGAATTACATGCATACCAAAACTATCAACCATAGGGGGTTTATGTAATACAACCTTTCAAGAAGGAAGAAGATGAAGGAGATGACGGTTTGAATGGCTAGCCTACAATGGAGAAGAGCCTCAAGCTTGTATACCCTCCAAGCCTTCAACAAACACCTTGCTTGCTAGGATTTAATGACTCTTGCACTTGAAAGAAAACCTCTTGTGTTCTTCCTCTTTTGGCCGAAATCAAAGAGAGAGAGGGAGGATTGAGAGAGAGATTTGCATGTAATGTGGTTGGTTGTGTTGTGTTGTGTCCCAAGAAGAATACTAATAAAAGAAAACTTTCAAACAATGGGTGGGAAGTTTCCCCCCAAAAGTGGGCTGGTCCTACCAGAAATTATTTTCTCTTTCGTCCTGGAAACAGACTAATACCCCATGTACTAGTCTCAAGACTAATATTCCATGTACCAGTCGCAGGACTAATACTCCATGTATTAGTCACAGGTTTATTAAAACTTTGTGGCATTTAACACTTTTAACATGCCATAAGTTTCATGCAACATACCACAACCATTATCATATATATATCATTTAACCAACTTAAATAATATCATAAGATAATCTCTCTAAATAAATTATCCATATAATTTATTGATTCCTCAAGTTCAAATATTTAGAAACCCATTTTCTAAATATCGTAAGTGCTAATATTTATTTGTTAGATCATAACTACAATAAATATTATGGTGTTTGTCTAGCTTGTTATTGGGTATGACCCGACTTGGATCATAACGTACTAGCCACATCAACTCTAATATAGTGTCTTGGGCAGACCGATTCCTACAAAGAAGTCGTGTAAGACTTGTGGAAAGATGCATGCTAGTGAGTGCAAGTGGGCAAATGGTTCTAATGTTTGCCATAAGTATAGGAAATCCCATGGTGGGGAATGCAGGCTAGGGTCGAATGCTTGTTAAAAATATGGTAAGATGGGGCATTTTGCTCAGGATTGCCATGCAAAGCCCACGTGTTATAGGTGCAGGAAGACAGGTCACTTAGCAAGGGATTGTACGGGTTGTGAAGCTAGAGGAAACGAGAGAAAAGATGGTGATCAGGCTAGGCCGAGGACTAGGGCCTACATGCTGACTCAGGAGCAAGCCAAGAAGATCCATGATGTTGTGACAGGTACGTTTCTAGTTAACGGTATTTCCGCTTTTGTATTGTTTGATTCAGGTGCAAATAGAAGTTTTGTAGCTACGACATTTAGTAAGTTGGCGAAAATGAAATGTTGTCGTGTGCCTGAAACCTTTACCGTCGAAACCGCTAGTGAAACATCGGTTAGGGTAATGAAAATGGTTAAGGATTGTAATATAGAGTTAGAGGGACGTGAGTTCCCTGTTATCCTGTATGTTTTGACCTTAGGAGGGTTCGATGTGGTTTTAGGAATGGATTGGCTGTTTGAATTTGAGGCTCAGATAGTGTGTAAGAGTAGGTTGATAAGGTTAAAGTTCTTGGATAGCGATACGGTGACGGTGTATGGTGATAAATAAAAATCATGTATTAATGTCATTTCGATGATAAAAGCCGAAGGATTGTTGAGGCGGTGTGCGGCGCCTACCTGGGGTATATTGTCAAAGCTACGGCCGAGACGAGAGATGTAAAGTATGTTCCTGTTGTGCGCGACTACCCCGAAGTGTTCCCTGAGGATCTTCCGGGGTTGCCACTGGAGCGAGAGGTACCTTACAAGGAACACAGCCAGTCGCGAAAGCACCTTACCGCCTAATGCCATCTGAGATGAAAGAATTGATGTCCCAAGTATAATAACTCCTCGATAAAGGAATTATAAGACCGAGTGTTTCTCCGTGGGGCGCACTAGTATTGTTTGTTAACAAGAATGACGGAAGTATGAGAATGTGTTTAGACTATCGTGAGTAGAACAAGCTTACGGTGAAGAACAGATATTCGTTGCCACGGATTGATGATTTGTTTGATCAACTACAAGGTTCTAGTTGGTTCTCGCGAATAAACCTTAGATCAGGTTATCATCAACTGAAGATGAAAGAGGCAGGCATTCCTAAGAGAACGTTTCGAACGCGCTATGGACACTACGATTTCCTCATGATGTCCTTCGGTCTAACGAATGTTCCCACGACATTTATGGACATGATGAATAGGGTATGTCGGCCGATGTTGGACAAATCAGTTATCGTCTTCATTGATGATATATTGATTTATTCAAAGAGCGAGTCCGACCATGCTGAACATCTAATAGAAGTATTGAAAGTTTTAATGGAAGAGAAGTTGTATGCTAAGTTTCGAAATGCGCATTCTGACTGCGAGAAGTACAGTTTCTTGGTCACGTGATCAATCTTGAAGGGATCGTTGTGGACCCAGCTAAGTTTGAGGCGATAACGAATTGTAGACTCCGCAAATATCGAATGATATACGAAGCTTCTTAGGGTTGGTTGGCTACTATAGGAGATTCATCGATAGCTTCTCCAAGATATTTGCAACGTTGACCGGTTTGACCCGAAAGTCTGTAGTATTCAATTGGGGTAAGTTTCAGGAAAAAGCTTTTGAGGAGTTGAAGAAAAGACTCACACAAGCTCCAATCCTTACGCTACCCGATGATGATGAGGATTTGGTTGTTTGTACCGATGCTTCGCATCATGGGTTTGGTTGGGTATTAATGCAACAAGGAAAAGTGATAGCTTATGCGTCGAGACAGTTGAAGGTCCATGAGAGTACCTACCCAACGCATGACATAGAGCTAGCAGCAGTTGTACATGCTTTCAACGTTTGGAGGCACTACTTATATGGTACTAAGTCTACTATCGACACCGACCATAAGAGTTTGAAGTATTTCTATGAGCAGAAAGAGCTGAATATGAGGCAGAGGAGATGGTTAGAGTTGATAAAAGACTATGACTGTGATATCAAGTACTACCCTGGTAAGGCTAGTGTGGTCGCCGACGCGCTAAACCGTAAGAATGAAGAAATCATTTCAATAGTGAAGTCGTATAAGTTGATCATTAACTCAGATCTCTTTAGAGAGATCATCTAGGTGAAGTCTGAGGTGCTTATAGATGAAGGCTAGTGAAGAAGGAAATAATTTATAGGCAACAAGATGAGTTGATGGACAACACTCATTGTGTGAAGACTAGGTTCGACCGTATGTAGATTCCACGCCATGGGGATCTTAGGGTACGAATCTTAGATGAAGCTCATAAGTCAAGAAACTCGATCCATCCAGGATCCACCAAAATGTATCAAGACTTGAAGAGAGGCTATTGGTGGTTAGGAATGAAGAATGATGTTGTAGATTATGTTAGTAAATGCTTCACTTGTTTGCAAGTTAAAGCTGAACACCAGAAGCCTTATGGGAAGATGCAGCCTATAGAGATACCTGAATGGAAATGGGAACACATCACCATGGATTCCATAACTAAGATACCCCGTACAGCTAAACATTATGATACCATTTGGGTGATTGTGGACCGTTTAATGAAAAGTGCACACTTTCTGCCTATCCAAGTGGCTATCTCGTTAAAAACGTTAGCAAATGTGTTCATAACATAAATTGTGACTAAGCATAGAGTGCCATTGTCGATCGTGTTTGATAGAGATACTCGCTTTACTTCGAGATTCTGGATGAAGTTCCATGTAACTATGGAATAAAACTGAACATTAGTACGACGTATCATCCTCAAACAGATGGGCAATATGAAAGGATGATCCAAACCCTTGAGGATATGCTATGTGCTTGTCTCTTATATTTTGGAGGAAGTTGGGATGAACATTTGCATCTTGCAGAATTCTCTTATAAAAACGGCTACCATTCGAGTATTGGTATGCCACCGTTTGAGATGCTATATGGTAGACGTTATAGGAATCCTGTAAGTTGAGGATTGATTAGTCAGAAGGAGCTTGGAAGTTTGGTAGCTGTGCAAGAAACCTATTAAAGGTTCGATCAAATCAAAGCAAGAATGAAATCTGCTCAAGATCGACAGAAGTCATATGTCGATAAGTAGCGATGACCGATTGAGATTAACGTTGGTGATAGTGTGATGCTCAAAGTCTCTCCTTGGAATGGAATTATTCCTTTCAGGAAGAGAGGAAAGTTAAGCCCATGGTACATTGGACCGTTTAAGATTATGGATCGTGTGGGTGAAGTGGCTTACAAGATAGAGTCACCCGAGGAACTAGAAGGAAGTCATTCTACTTTCCATGTATCTCATATGAGAAAATGTATGGCTGATGACACGTGTCACGTGCCATTGATAGACATTGAGGTTGATGAGCAATGAAACTACATTGAACAACCTATAGGGATAGTTGACCGCAAGGAAAAGCATCTTCGTCATAAAGTTATCCCGTTGGTGAAAGTGATATGGAAGTATCGTAAAGGATCGGATGCCACTTGGGAAGTTGAAGAAGAGACGCGCAAGTTTTACCCATATTTGTTTAAGTGATAGTTAGGTTTCGGGGACGAAACCTGTTTTAGGAGGGAAGACTTGTAACATCCTACTCTTGATAGTAAATAAAAAGAAATGTGTTTGTTTAAAAGTGTGTTAATAATTAATTAAGTTATATAAAATAATATAGTGTGTGCTTGATTAATGAAAGAAGAAATAAGGGATGAAGATGGGCCTTAGGTCCATGGGCTTAAGAGAGTATAAATACTCCTTAAACCTCCCTAAAACCCTGAAATCTCGCATTCTCATCCATAAGCCTCTTTACACACTCAAAAGCACACCAAACACTCCTTAAATCCTACGGCTCATACCCGAACCTAAAGAAGGAATATTTGTGTTATATCTTTGATTATACAAGCAAGATACGAGTCTAGAGTCGCATAGTGAAGCTAAGCCGTAGCATAAAACATCAAAAGAGGTACGTTTTATATATAAAGATTATGTGTTTAAGAACCGTTTGCCTTAAGACTTGGTACTAAGGCAAATCGGGTATTATTATACCATAAAAAAGTAAACTTGATGTTAAAAGTGGGCTTAATGAACTTGTTAGTATATACGGTTCACTTAGAAACCCTAGATCTAGCTAAAATGGGTTTAAAGTCAATAAGGGTTTAAACTTTATTGATAAACAAGCTAGATCATGGTCTAAGATGGAAAAGAAAATGTTTAAAAGTCTATATAACACTAAAATATGAGAATGGATGTTAGACTATGAAGTAAAAATGAGATTAGGGATGTGGTTACCCCAATAGTGGGTACATTCAAATGAGGAACGTGTATTCGAATGGAGGACATTCGAATGATAAAGAAGAAAGGAAAAAAAAGAAGGAATAGGTGCAAACACCATTTAATTCGAATAAAGATGAACCACTCGAATAGCCATTTGATTCGAATAAGGATGAACCATTTGTATAGCCATCTGATTCGAATAAGGATGAACCATTCAAATAGCCATTCGATTCGAATAAGGAAGAACCATTCTAATAGCCATTCGATTCGAATAAGGATGAACCATTCGAATAGCCATTCGATTCGAATAAGGGTGAATCATTCGAATAGCAATCTGATTCGAATAAGGGTGAACCATTCGAATAGCCAATTGATTCGAATAAATGTGAGCCATTCGATTGAACATGGCTATTCTATTGGGTTACTAGTTTGATTAAACTAGGCCAGTCCAACTTAGTTAGGTCCAGATGTGACTATTTTGGCCTGATCTAGCTAAGCCTATGTCCTAGTTACATAGAGTTAGCCCATCAAATTAGATCTGATCGGCAACCACCTTGTTTGCATTAATTAATTAAGTACCCACTAAATTATTAACGAGGTTACTTAACCAACATATATATGTTTAACAATTAGCCGTGCTCAATTAAAAAAGGGGATCACTATTAACTCCGAGCATAACCGGATTCAGGTGAGTTTTTAGCTCCACTTCCTGGTTATGTTTTCGGGGTTGTGTGCATACTCAATGAGAACGTTAATACACTTACCTTAATTGGTAAGTGTATTCTATAATGATTGATGTGATAGTATGTATGAATGTTATGAATGAATGCTTGTTTGTGCGTGAACGGTTTTTGGATATTGCATGTATCGAGAGGGAAAGTAATGTGTAGTATGCCTAGTATGAAATATGTATGCATGAAAGTACTTAATGAAATAAGTATGTACGAAAGTATGACTATATAAAGAAAGGTATGCATGGTTATAGGGCGGATGGAAGTTATGGTTAAAAAGAGAACATACCCTAATACTATCTGCGAATGTAGGGAACAAACCCTAACAATATCTGCGAATGTAGGGAATATACCTTAATAATATCTGCGAATGTAGGAAACATACCCCAATAATATATACGAATGTAAGGTACATACCCTAATAATATATGCGAACGTAGGGAACATACCCTAATAATATCTGTGTAGGTTATAGGGCGATATGATCTTCAAAATGTATATGTATGGATGAAAGTATGTATGTATGTATGTATGTATGTAAGTATGTATGTATGTATGTATGTATGTATGTATGTATGTATGTATGTATGTATGTATGTATGTATGTATGTATGTGAAAGAAAGGTAATAGGCTAAGTATGAATATATATCTTCGGATACGTATATATATTTAAGTATGTGAATGTATTGTATGTTACCTGTATTAACTAGAACTCACTCAGCGTAGTTGACTTTTAGTATGCACACAGGTAAAAAGATTTAGACAGCTCGCTTGGCGTGGACACATGGTATGGGTTTGAGGACACTGGCATCTCAAGGGAAGAAATTAAGAAATTTTATGACGTTATAAAGATTTATGTTTTATCTTAAAATACAAAATATGTGTATTTAAGACAAGATTTGTATGATATGTAATATATATGGTTGAAGTTTTAAATTTCGCGCAAGTTTTAATTAACTCTGATATATAGAACTGTGTTTATGAGTACATCCAACGTCCAACGTGAGGCACCAGGAGCAGGGCCTTACACACAAGTACAAGGCTTATGCCTAATGCAAAGAGTTCCAAAGGATTTTCAATAGTCAAATTTTCGATTTTAATTTGTCGATATTTCTTCTTCTTAAATATGGTTCTATGTGGTGGGTATGTAGTAACTGGAAGGGTGACGTGCTTATTTTCCGAACTTTTGACACCAAGGTCATTGAAACCTAAGGATAAGTAATGCACATAAATCCCAATCATACGCGGGAACTGGTTGCTTACCTGGAGATTGCGGATAGGACACGAAATCTACTAGGCCAAAATATATCACTCAACGCCATACGAATCACAACTTTAAGTTTTCAGTCGTGATCATGTTCTCTTTGTGAAAAGAATATGGTTACACTTTTAGGATGTCATACAAGTCATGGTGGTTTTTGCGATGTGTGACGTCCGACCCTTAATGTTTTACAATGTGTTTTAACTGAATGTCTGGCAACTCTTGGTGATATACGAACACCCAGCTTTCGGTTCGATTTGATTATACATTTTCATTTTTGTGTTGAATACGAGAACATTCGAGTTTCAACTCGTTTTATTTATTTAAATATTCATTTACTATTATGGTTTATAATTGAAAATTCGAAAAGTCATGGTGATACATGAATAGTCGAGTTTCAGTTTGAATATGTTATAATTATATTAATATACTATTATGGTTTAGAATTGAAAATTCAAAAGGTCATGGAGATGCATGAATAGTCGATTTTCAATGTGTTTTCTTTATTTTTATATACTTGTTTATCTTTATGGTTTGAATTTGGAATACGAAGAGTCATTGTGGTACATGAACAATAGACTTTTTTTTTAATTCGATTTCATTACTTATATTAAGTTTGATATATACATATTTTTTCATATGGTTATTCGAAATTTATGAAGTTTTTATTGAAATACGAAAATTCGTGAAGGTTCATGGGCATTTCAATTTTGATTTCAATGTTTGTTTCATTTAATTTTATTTATTTACTTATTTCTATGATTTATATAGATTGATTCCAATGTTCCTTTTGGTTGTTAATACGAAATTACATATTTGCGACCCATGTCACGCGAATAACTCACGTTTCGCCGCATGTCATCTTGTTTTCCTCGACTTCGTCCTCGAAACTCAACCCGCAAAATGACAACTCAGATTACCATGTTGTTGACCGTCATGATCCTGACTATGATAACCAAAAATCCATTAACACTAAATTCAAAACTATGCCTGAACCTTTCTAAACCCAACACAACTCCTGGAAACTCAAACTTACCTCAGCAAAAAGTCTTGCACGGGAACTCACCCTTGGTGTAACATATGTATATCCCAACACTATATTACAATTCCATATCGAAATGCTCCAAATTCTAGTAGTTTCAACCACCAACTCTTGCGAAGAACCTATACAACACCACTCATTTATTCCCACGACCTGTTACCCAACCATGTATCCCAACCATATGCCTTACCATATGCTCCCGCTTCAAGCCTGCTACCATTATAGTGACCCAAAGACGCCCACTATGCTTCAGAAGGCCTAACTTGATTCCGTCATGCAATACCTCAAACCGCATTCACTGATCACTTGAAGTTCACTCGTAGCCTTGCACCAATGCTTAGTCCTTTCATACTCGTCAAACATACATATATGTTTTTTTAAAACCATGCATGTTTTTCCACATTCATTTTTTTTTTTTTTTTTTTTTTTTATGAACACCTTACAATTTCAAATCCTCAAATTATTTTAAATAGTTAATTAACAGGTATTTAATCAAGTTGATGTTCTTCAAAAAGACTTTAAGTCAAACATATGGTTATTATTATCACTATTATTTTTAATATTATTAATATCACTATTATCATTATTATTTCATCACTACTGTTATGGTCACTATTATTATTTTTACTACTATAATTCTTATTATATATAATATTTTTCAAGGTTAAATGAAAACGTTAAATAAAGTAAAATCGTTGTTTCAAACAAGTCCTAAACCATTGATATTATTATATTGTCATCATAACAGTTCTATCAAAACGAGTCATTTTAGTAGGAGATTCTCTTTAAAGTTTTCATAGGGCGCCGTCATAAGGGAAACCTTTATTTTACATTAAAAAATTCATAAAGTGTCGCAAACTTTAGCCCTAACTAAGAAATTATTATTATTATTATTATTATTATTATTATTATTATTATTATTATTATTATTATTATTATTATTATTAGTACTACTACTACTACTACTACTATGCTTTTCCAAAAGTTATTATTATAAAAGCATCGCATTCTTTTTCGATTTTCATTAACTTAAGCGAATTTAGAGAGAGCATTTTCCTCTTCTTATTCGTCAACGCCAACAAATTCAATTTAGAAATTATGGCTCCACCCTCGGCATAACCTTCATACCTCAAATCTGCCGTCGAGAAGACAAGTATCGCATGTTTCGTCGTGTTTTATTTTATTTATTATCATTATTTTCTTTTATTTTCTTTATATATATATATATATATATATATATATATATATATATATATCATATATATATATATACCTATCTTATAATACATATAGGATGGGCAAAATGGTCTTTTCAACAAAACTCTTAAAAATAAGAGTTTTACTACCCAAAAAGCTTCTTGTACAACTTATTATGCATAGTTTTCCTCACACCTTTCATTCCCCCGCCCTTTCGCTTAATATCAAATTTCAAATTCAAAACTCAAATCCATATCCTTTTACTTTTCAATACTCCTCCCAAATTCTCTCACCAGACACATAAACCCTAAAACTAGAGAGAACGAGATTCGGGGACCAGCGGTGAAGATCTTAGACGTTGGCTCAGATGGTGTCGTGGCGGTGCTAATCAGCAAAGTGGTTTGAAACGATGACTCGGGGTGATGGTTCAGTCACCACTGGCGTCCCCAGTGGTGGATCTGTTAAACGAAGGTGGTGTATGGTAACGAGACAACTTTTAGGCAACCTGTAAGCTTTTTTTTTCTTCCAAGGGTTTGATTAAACCTAATTTTTCTAACAACTTGTGAAGGTAGTTACTACGGCCACTTCATAATCATCTGCAAAACCCCAAAGCCTTTGTCTTCAAGAACCTCAAGGTAGTTTTCACCATGTAGTTTGATTAATAAGCACATGTAGCTCGTGTTTTAATTTTTGAATTTGCAGTACTTTGTAATTGATGAAGCTGACAGAATTTGGAAGCCAACTTTAAAGACGAAATGAAGCAGATAATTAAAATCTTACCAGAGGTATGGTTTGTTGCAACTAGATATCATGTATTGGTGTATAATATTTAGTTTTATGTACTCAGTGTGCTATTTGATTATATCTTAATTAAACTTGTTGAGGTATTTATTAATAAGATGTGATCTTTTTGTTGTGTCTTTAGTTTAACTTATTGTAACATCCTACTTTTGGTTATAATAATAAAATAAATTTCGTCTATTTTATATTGGGTCGTTAACGGTTTAAATAAATAGATTACCAGTTGGGCTAGTGTTGGGTAAATGAATATGGGTTATGTACTTGGCGTATAAAAGAAAGAAGGAAAGACCATGGGCTTAAGCCCATGATCCATAAATATATAAACCATAATCGCCACTTAATTCCTCATTTACACATATTCCATGCAGCATCTAAAACACACACTTAAGATCTCTCTCTAGTTCTCGTTCTCTCTCTAGCCGAAATCACCAAGGAAACCGATCACCGACCCGAGGTAATGATAGTATGATATTGTATAAACCCAAACCTGTAGGATATAGTCGCGAAACGACGAGCCGACACCGTTAAACCGTTTAAGTCACGAGATCCGGGTGGAATCAGGTAGAAACCGAACCTATGATGAGCTTAGGGGTCACCCTAGTTCAGATCTGGATCGAACGGGACAAAAAACGGTGAAAAACGAGCTAAAACTGGTTTTTCCGGCGAATACGCGGTTTTCCGGCGGCGGCGCAAGAAAGGCGGCGTGTACGAGGAAGGAAATGTCAGAGAATGTTTCAAACATTCTCTGACCTAACCCTAGTTCGCTGATGGGAATGTAACGAATTTAAGGTGATTCGTTAACAGATTCGTTAAGGGAAAAGGGTAACGAATTACCCTTGATTCGTATAGCCAGTTCGTTAGAAGAAGATAACGAATTAGATGGACCAATTCGTTACCTGGACTGGTTCGCTATGGACTAATTCGTTATGAGTCCAGTTCGCTAAAAGGTCTAATTCGTTATGAGGACTGGTTCGTTATAAGAGTTCAATTCGTCATAAGGTTCAACTCGTTATCCAGACCAAACGAATAAGGTCTGATTCGTTATAAAGTATCGAATGGGTTCATTCGTTATGAACCCCATTCGTTAAAGGACTGGGACGAACTAGAAGTTTAATAAAATGGCAGAATGGTCCCTGGACTTAGAAGAATGGATTAATTACAAAGAAGTCCTCGAACTTTTATGTTAGCAAATTTAATAACGATCCAAAATCCTAATAGAAAATGTGTTAAGACAGTTAATACAAAGAAGTCCTCGACCCCAGCCAGGGGCTCTGCCTCTTGGAACCTGCTAGGGGCTGCCGCCCCTAGACCCCGCTACCAGGGGCGCTGCCCCCAGACCCCCGTTCGTTGTGGGTTATATAAAGATAGAAATGCGATATGAGTAGTATAGTTAATTGATATATGTAAATATTATACAGTTAGCCGTGCACAGCTCAAGAAGGGAATAACTATTAACGGTGAATGTAACTGCATTCAGGTGAGTTTCTAGCCTCATTCCTTGTTATGTTTTCGGGGTTGTGTGCATACTCGATGTGATTAGTTAATACACTTATCCTAAGTGATAAGTGTATGCCATATATGTATTATGTTAAATGTATGAATGCTTTCTTGTCGGTACATGAACGATCTTCGGATATTGCATGTACTTCCAGGTAACGGTTGATGTTATATGTAAGTTATAAGAATGACGAATGAATGATGTGTGCATGTGCGAAACTTACGATTATGTATATAGAAAGTATGTTATGGAGGTATGGAAGAAAGGGTACCGGACCCTAATAATATCCGAGGATGGAGGGTGACCGGACCCTAATAATATCCGAGGATGGAGGGTACCGGACCCTAATAATATCCGAGGATGAAGGGAGACTGGACCCTAATAATATCCGAGGATGGAGGGTGCCGGACCCTAATAATATCCGAGGTATGTAGGGCGAATGTTCTTTATAATGTAAGGTTAGCTATGAATATGTATGGATGAATGTTGAACAGGTTATGTATGAAAAGCGTACCTTCGGGCACGTATATGTGTATGTAAAGTAAGTTACATGATTAACTAGAACTCACTCAGCATAGCTGACTTTTAGTATGCACGCAGGTTAATAGATTGAGACAGCTGGTTTGAGATTGACACATGGCAGGATTGAAGAGGCGGGCATTTGAAGTTTGTCATGATGTTCTGAATGTTATAATTTATGTTATGTTTTAAAAGACAAGTTAAGAATGTTTGTAATAAATGGTTGACTATTATTATTATTCCGCGAAAGTTTTAATTAACACTGACATTCAAGAACTGTGTTTATAAGTAAATCCAACACCAAAGTAGGGCTACCGGTAACGGGGCCTTACAAGTTGGTATCAGAGCAAAGTTCAAGAGATTTAAGCATCCTACATGCTTAGACTCGAATAGATAATGGGATTTAAGTAAAAAAGGAAAGAAGATGTCAGTTCGAGATAGCCATGTGTCACTCAAGAAAGCTCAGTAACGGTAAAGTGTATGATTAAATATGTATGTAAATGTTAGCTTAATTGCTAAAGAAAGAATATGTGAATGTTAGGGATAGGGTTAATTGATTGTTCGATTGGTTAACTGTTTAGAGTAGAACCAGCACAAAAAGACTCATAAGAGAAAGTGCATAGGACACGGAAAGTAACGTGATCAGCTAATCACAGCTGGCCACTGTTATTACCTGTTAGCCTTACTATCCTTGTACTAAATAGTTCCTTGATTGATGACGTTTGTGTTTTCCTTTCCAGAATACGATGTCTGGATCTAGGGCAGTTGGTGGAGCAGGAGGCCGCACTGGACGCAATGGCAAGCCTCGTCGTGTCCAACGACCTTCGGTAGAAACAGCTTCCAACACGGGAGGTGAAGGAAGCGCAGCTGGACGAAACCCAAGCAACAATGAAGGGGTTCAGCTAGATCCCTTAATCCAAGCAGCCATTGTCCAAGCAGTAGCCGCTGCTGTAAAGAACATGAATCCGGATAGGTCTGCTGGAGACCGTGAAAGAACTGCTAAAAGGGCGTAAGGAGATGGTGGGAAAGATGATGAAGGAGAAAGGGAGGCTTCGAGCGTGGTGAGGTCTGTGAAGGCTGATGATAGAAAGAGGGGCCGAGGTGGCTGCAACTATAAGTCCTTCAAGGGTTGTGACCCTCCGAAACTGACTGGTTTGGGAGACGCAATCGCTACTCTTCAATGGATAACTGCCATGGATAAAATTATCCGAATCAGCGAGTGCCGTCCCGACCAAGCTGTCGGTTATGCCACACAATCGTTCGAGGAGGAGGCAATGTATTGGTGGGAAAGTGTGGAGCAGTGGAAGACCCGGGATGAGATTAAGGCCCTGAGGTGGGAGGATCTGAAGGAGCTGGTGATGAAGAGGTTCTGTGCTGACGCAGAAGTTGAGAGGGCGGAGGTGAAGTTTGTGAACCTGAAAGCCGGAACGATGACACATCGTGAGTATACCACCGAGTTCAACCGAATGTCTAGGTTGGTACCCGATATGGTTAACACTGAGGCTAATAGGATCAAGTGTTATGTGAGGGGATTGCCACAGAGAGTCTGCACGCTAGTCAGGACGAGTAAACCTGCTACCTTTGACTCTGCTGTCGAGCTCGCAGAGATGGTTTATGCGGACCTGGCTGCGGATGACGTTGTGGTGGAAGAAGAGAAGAAAGATAAGAAGTGGGTCAATCATTTCAAACCCGGTACCCAGTTATGGAACTCTAAGGACAAGAAGCAGAAGGTGCGGGAGAGGAAGACGTGCAAGACGTGTGGGAAGGTGCAAGGTGGCGAGTTCAAGTGGGGTACTGGTTCGAATGTGTGTCACAAGTGTGGAAAGGCTCATGGTGGAGACTGTAGGCTTGGGACAAATGCCTGTTATAAGTGTGGGAAGGTGGGGCACTATGCTAATGAGTGTGATGTAAAACCGGCATGCAACAAGTGTGGTAAGACGGGTCATATGGCAAGGGAGTGTACTGATGGTGGAGCTGGAGGTAGTGGAAAGAAAGATGCCGACCAAACTAGGCCAAGGACTAGAGCCTACATGCTAACCCAGGAGCAGGCTAAACAGATTCCGGATGTTGTGACTGGTACGTTTTTAGTAAACGGTATTTCTGCTTCAGTATTATTTGATTCGGGTGCGAATAAAAATTTCGTAGCTACACCGTTTAGTAAATTAGCTAAAATGAAATGTTGCCGAGTGCCTGAAACTTTTATAGTATAAACCGCTAGTGACTCTTCGGTTAAAATAATGAGAATGGTTAAAAACTGTAAGATAGAGTTAGAGGGACATGAGTTCCCTGTTACCTTGTATGTTATGACCTTAGGAGGGTTCGATGTGGTTTTGGGAATGGATTGGTTGTCTGAGTATGAAGCTCAGATAGTATGTATGAGTAGGATAATAAGGTTAAAATCCTTGGATGGAAGTACCGTGACGGTTTACGGTGATAAGGAAAGTTCTGGGCTTAATTTCATTTCGATGATAAAAGCCGAGGGTTTGTTAAGGCGAGGGTGCGGTGCCTACTTGGCGTATGTTGTCAACGCTACGGCCGAGACGAAAGAGATGAAAGATGTTCCTATCGTGTGCGACTACCCAGAAGTATTCCCTGAGGATCTTCCGGGGTTGCCACCGGAGCAAGAGATAGAATTTCAGATAGATTTAGTACCAGGAGCCCAACCCGTCGCGAAAGCGCCTTACCGACTAGCACCGTCCGAGATGAAAGAATTGATGTCCCAACTGCAGGAACTCCTCGACAAGGGTTTTTTTAGACCAAGTGTTTCCCCATGGGGCGCACCAGTTTTATTTGTAAAGAAGAAGGATGGAAGTATGAGAATGTGCATAGACTACCGCGAGTTGAAAATGCTTACGGTAAAGAATAGATATCCTCTGCCAAGGATTGATGATCTGTTTGACCAACTGCAAGGTTCAAGTTGGTTCTCACGAATAGATCTCAGATCAGGCTATCATCAGCTGAAAGTGAAAGAGGCAGACATCCCTAAAACAGCGTTTAGGACGCGTTATGGACACTACGAGTTCCTTGTTATGTCATTCGGTCTAACGAATGCTCCCACAGCATTTATGGACATGATGAATAGGGTGTGTCGGCCAATGTTGGATAAGTCAGTAATCGTCTTTATCGAAGATATATTGATCTATTCCAAGAGCGAGTCTGATCATTCTGAGCATCTGAAAGAGGTATTGGAGACTCTGAAGAAAGAGAAGTTGTATGCTAAGTTTTTGAAATGCGCGTTCTGGTTGCTAGAAGTGCAATTTCTAGGTCACGTGATTAATCCTGAAGGGATTACCGTTGACCCAGCTAAGATTGAAGCGATAACAGATTGGAAAACTCCACAGAATCCAACTGATATACGAAGCTTCCTAGGTTAGCTGGCTACTATAGGAGATTCATCGAAGGCTTCTCCAAGATAGCCGCACCGTTGACCGGTATGACCCGAAAGTCAATAGTATTCAGTTGGGGTAACTTTCAAGAAGAGGCTTTTCAGGAGTTAAAGAAGAGACTCACGCAAGCCCCAATCCTTGCTTTACCTGATGGTGACGAGGATTTGGTTGTCTGTAGTGATGCTTCGCATCGTGGGTTAGGTTGCGTATTGATGCAACGAGGAAAGGTGATAGCTTACACGTCTAGACAGTTGACAGTCCATGAGAGTACTTATCCGACGCATAATTTAGAGCTAGCAGCAGTAGTGCATGCTCTCAAGATATGGAGTCATTATCTGTATGGTACTAAGTGTACTATTTACACAGATCATAAGAGTTTAAAGTACTTCTTCGAGCAAAAGGAATTGAATATGAGACAGAGGAGATGGTTGGAGTTGATTAAGGATTACGACTACGACATTAAGTACTATCCTGGTAAAGCTAATGTGGTCGCCGACGCGCTAAGTCGTAAGAATGAAGAAGTCCTTGCAACATTGAAGTCATACCAGTTGATTATGAATTCATGTTTGTTTGAAGAAATCATCAAAGTATAGTCAGAAGTGCTGGTAGATGAGGGGCTAGTTAGGAAAGAAAGGATTTTCGGTCAGAAAGACGAGTTGATGGAAAACACTCAGGGTGTTAAGACTAGGTATGACCGTATGTGGATCCCACACCATGGAGATCTTAGAGGTCGAATCTTAGACGAAGCTCATAAGTCAAGATATTCAGTTCATCCAGGAGCTACAAAGATGTACCAAGATTTGAAAAGAGATTACTGGTGGCCAGAAAGTAAGAATGATGTGGTAGATTATGTTAGTAAGTGCTTAACTTGTTTACAAGTCAAGGCAGAGCATCAAAAGCCTTATGGGAAGATGCAACCTTTGGAGATACCAGAATGGAAATGGGAACACATCACCATGGATTTCATAACAAAGCTACCTCGTACAGCTAAGCATCATGGTGCCATCTCAGTGGTTGTGGACCGTTTGACCAAAAGTGCTCACTTTCTGCCTATACGACAGGCTATCTCGTCAGAAACGTTAGCAAGCTTGTTCATTAAAGAGGTTGTATCTAAGCATGGAGTGTCATTATCGATCGTGTCTGATAGAGATACTAGATTACTTCGAGATTCTGGAAGAAGTTCCAAGAAGCTATGGGAACGAGATTGAACATCATTACGGCGTATCATCCTCAAACCGATGGGCAGTCTGAAAGGACCATCCAAACCCTTGAGGATATGCTACGTGCTTGCGTTTTAGACTTTGGAGGAAGTTGGGATGATCATCTACATCTAGCAGAGTTCTCCTATAACAACAGCTACCATTCAAGTATTGGTATGCCACCGTTTGAGATGCTCTACGGTAGACGATGTGGGACCCCGGTGTGATGGGGAGAGATTGGCCAGAAAGAGATGGGGAGCCTAGAAGTTATGCAAGAAACCTCTTCGAAGTTCGATAAGATCAAGGCAAGAATGAAAGCCACTCAAGACAGACAGAAGTCGTATGCTGATAAGCGGCGACGACCGATTGAGTTTAACGTTGGTGACAATGTGATGCTCAAGGTCTCGCCTTGGAAAGGATTCATTCGTTTCAGGAAGAGGGGGAAAGTTGAGTCCAAGGTACATTGGACCGTTTAAGATTATAGATCGTGTAGGTGAAGTGGCTTATAAGCTAGACTTTCCAGAAGAGTTAGAAGGAATTCATTCAACCTTCCATGTCTCTCATCTGAGAAAGTGTCTTGCTGATGACACGTCGCACGTGCCATTGATAGACATTGAGGTTGATGAACAATTTAACTACATTGAGCAACCGATCGAGATAGTTGACCGCAAGGAGAAACAACTTCGTCACAAGGTTATACATTTAGTGAAAGTGATATGGAAGCATCGCAAAGGTTCAGATGCTACTTGGGAAGCGGAGGATGAGATGCGCAAGTTTTAGCCGAATTTGTTTATGTAATAGTTAAGTTTCGGGGACGAAACCTCTTTAAGGAGGGAAGACTTGTAACATCCTACTTTTGGTTATAATAATAAAATAAATTTCGTCTATTTTATAGTGGGTCGTTATCGGTTTAGATAAATAGAATACGAGTTGGGCTAGTGTTGGGTAAATGAATATGGGTTATGGAATTGGGGTATAAAAGAAAGAAGGAAAGACCATGGGCTTAAGCCCATGATCCATAAATATATAAACCATAATCACCACTTAATTCCTCATTTACACATATTCCATACAGCATCTAAAACACACACTTAAGATCTCTCTCTAGTTATCGTTCTCTCTCTAGCCGAAATCACCAAGGAAACCGATCACTGACCCGAGGTAATGATAGTATGATATTGTATAAACCCAAACCCGTAGGATATAGTCGCGAAACGATGTGCCAACACCGTTAAACCGTTTAAATCACGAGATCCGGGTGGAATCGGGTAGAAACCGAACCTATGATGAGTTTAGGGGTCACCCTAGCTCAGATCTGGATCGAACGGGACGAAAAACAGTAAAAAAAACGAGCTAAAACTCGTTTTTCCGGCGAATACGCGATTTTCCGGCGGCGGCGCCGGAAAGGCGGCGTGTACGAGGAAGGGAATTTCAGAGAATGTTTCTGACATTCTCTGACCTAACCCTAGTTCGCTGATGGGAATGTAACGAATTAAAGGTGATTCGTTAACAGATTCGTTAAGGGAAAAGGGTAACGAATTACCCTTGATTCGTATAGCCAGTTCGTTAGAAGAAGATAACGAATTAGATGGACCAATTCGTTACCAGGACTGGTTCGCTATGGACTAATTCGTTATGAGTCCAGTTCGCTAAAAGGTCTAATTCGTTATGAGGACTGATTCGTTATAAGAGTTCAATTCGTCATAAGGTTCAACTCGTTAACCAGACCAAACGAATAAGGTCTGATTCGTTATAAAGTAACGAATGGGTTCATTCGTTATGAACCCCATTCGTTAAAGGACTGGGGCGAACTAGAATTTTAATAAAATGGCAGAATGGTCCCTGGACATAGAAGAATGGATTAATTACAAAGAAGTCCTCGAACTTTTAAGTTAGAAAATTTAATAACGATCCAATATCCTAATAGAATATGTGTTAAGACAGTTAATACAAAGAAATCCTCGACCCCAGCCAGGGGCTCTGCCCCTTGGAACCTGCTAGGGGCTGCCGCCCCTAGACCCTGCTGCCAGGGGCGCTGCCCCCGGACCCCCGTTCGTTGTGGGTTATATAAAGATAGAAATGCGATATGAGTAGTATAGTTAATTGATATATGTAAATATTATACAGTTAGCCGTGCACAGCTCAAGAGGGGAATAACTATTAACGGTGAACGTAACCGCATTCAGGTGAGTTTCTAGCCCCATTCTTTGTTATGTTTTTGGGGCTGTGTGCATACTCGATGTAATTAGTTAATACACTTATCCTAAGTGATAATTGTATATCATATATGTATTATGTGAAATGTATGAATGCTTTCTTGTCGGTACATGAACGATCTTTGGATATTGCATGTACTGCCAGGTAACGGTTGATGTTATATGTAAGTTATAAGAATGACGAATGAATGATGTGTGCATGTGCGAAACTTACGATTATGTATATAGAAAGTATGTTATAGAGGTATGGAAGAAAGGGTACCGGACCCTAATAATATCCGAGGATGGAGGGTGACCGGACCCTAATAACATCCGAGGATGGAGGGTACCGGACCCTAATAATATCCGAGGATGAAGGGAGACCGGACCCTAATATTATCCGAGGATGGAGGGTGCCGGACCCTAATAATATTCGAGGTATGTAGGGCGAAATTCTCTTTATAATGTTAGGTTAGCTATGAATATGTATGGATGAATGATGAACAGGTTATGTATGAAAAGCGTACCTTCGGGAACGTATATGTGTATGTAAAGTAAGTTACGTGATTAACTAGAACTCACTCAACGTAGCTGACTTTTAGTATGCACGCAGGTTAATAGATTGAGAGAGCTGGTTTGAGATGGACACATGGCAGGATTGAAGAGGCTGGCATCTGAAGTTTGTCATGATGTTCTGAATGTTAAAATATATGTTATGTTTTAAAAGACAAGTTAAGAATGTTTGTAATGAATGGTTGACTATTATTATTATTATTCCGCGAAAGTTTTAATTAACTATGATATTCAAGAACTGTGTTTATGAGTAAATTCAACACCAAAGTATGTTTTATATTTGTTTTAAGGTTGAAGATCTTGTACACTTATCATTTCATACTACTGTGGTGTAAATTAAAGAGCCATATAAAAAACCGATGTTGATAAAAACATTGTTAACCCTAGGCAACCGTTATCTCTACCATCAAATATTCAAAATTCTAAAATGGAGAAATGGTTGTCATTAAAGATGGAGAGGAGATTATCTTTGATGAAGTCAACAAAGTAAGCTTTGGTTAGGAGTCAAACGGGTGAATTTGATCATAACTGATGGTTGTTTGAGACCAGTGGGACATACGGTTATGGCAACGTGTTTTGGCCCAAAGATGAAGGAATAAGCGAGGATAGATCTGGTGTAAGCGGGACCGAACAGTTGGAACTGCTTAACAAACCATGGCGGCCTCTTACTCGCAAGTTGAAGATACCTGCTGCTGTTATAAGTCCTTATCGGTATGTTTATCGCTGACATCATCTTATTTTATTATCTATGTTTATCTATTTAAATTTTATTTTGTGTATGCAATGCAGGCTTCTAGCCTTGATTCGGATGGTGGTTCTTGGATTGTTTCTTCATTGGAGAATTGCTCACTCGAATGAAGATGCAATATGGCTATGGTTCATGTCGGTTATCTGTGAAGTATGGTTTGCATTTTCTTGGTTACTTGACCAGCTTCCAAAACTCGCACCGGTTAACCGTGCAACCGACTTAAACGCTTTAAAAGAGAAGTTTGAAACCCCGAGCCCACAAATCCGCCAGGAAAGTCTGATCTTCCCGGTGGATGTGTTTGTGTCAACCGCAGATCCCAAAAAAGAACCACCTTTAGTCACCGCAAACACAATATTATCAATTCTTGCTGCTGATTACCCTGTTGATAAGTTATCGTGTGATGTTTCTGATGATGGTGGTGCTCTTTTAACCATTGAACCCATGGCCGAAGCTGCAAGTTTTGCTAATTTGTGGGTCCCATTTTGTCGGAAGCATGCTATTGAACCGAGGAACCCTGAGACTTATTTTAATTTGAAGAAAGATCTGTTTAAGAATAAGGTAAAGAATAAGGTGAGACCGGACTTTGTAAGGGACTGCAGACGAGTTAAACGGGAGTATGATGAGTTTAAGGTGAGGATTAACGGTCTTTCGGATTCTTTTGTAGACGGTGTGATGCTTATAATGCTAAAGAAGAAATTAAAGCCATGAAACTTCAAAAAGAAGTTGCGGGTGATGAACTTTTGCAACCCGTTAAGATCCCAAAAGCAACATGGATGGCGGATGCAACTCATTGGCCCGGTACTTGGATGATTCCGTCTCCAGAACACTCAAAGGGTGATCACGCGGGCATTATACAGGTAATTTGGTAATTTCATTTTATAGGAAATTGGACAAAACTGTTCATGTGTTTTTACCATATTTCAAATTTGGTTCTCAAATCTAAAATTGTAAACTTAGTTCGAACATGACATCACTTTTTCGTGAAAACCAATTGATATTAACGGTGGGGGCTAAACGTGCAACCCTGCTACATGGATCATTTATGCAATTTTCTCTTTATTTTATTTTTTATGTTTGTACATGTATTAAACTGATTATGTGTAAATAATGCCAGGTGATGTTGAAGTCACTGAATGATGAACCACTGAATGGTGCAGATGACGAGGCGAATCCGGTTAATTTCAGTGAAGTTGATATCCGGCTTCCGCTTTTAGTCTATGTGTCTCGTGAAAAACGAACAGGCTACGATCATAACAAGAAGGCTGGAGCCATGAACGCGCTGATTCGGGCCTCGGCTATTATGTCTAATGGCCTGCTCATAACATGGAAGGTCCAGAGTAAACTACTTAAATTGTGTATATATTTTTGTTTTTCTAGGTATATTAATAATTAATTCTAATATGATGTTGTTTAGGTGGCTAATGAAGGTTTGCAACAAGGGTATTGTGTGATAGTAAGTGCAAGGTGATTTATAGTTCTCTACTCTTTCTTCAAAAGGTATTGGTAAAAGAAAGGTACGTATTACAGAAGTTGGTAAGGTCATTAAATTGTCTTGCATTCTTAATCTTGAACTTCCTTACACTTCCATTTGAGCTAACATATTTTGGGTAACACTATTTATTGATTCTTATAATTACTTAACGCCAATTAGAAATTAAATTCTATAAATTTGGTTTAGTTTGGTTTTTAAGTATATGCAAAACTGAAGAAGAACCAGAACCATATTAGTTTTAGTTAATGATCACCTATGTTTCTCCATGTTGCAGGTAGTAAAAATGATGTCAGTTCATGTTTTATGTTTGTGTAGCTCGGGCAGTGGGATTAAAGCCGATCATAATTTTGATGCAGCTATTGAGTATTGTGCACAAGTTTGGAGCACATATTTAGCTAATTGCAAGTGAGTTGAAAGTGTTTTTAGCAATTATTTTACTATAAATTTATTGTCAATCGAAACTCTGAATTCCCATGATTTTATTCATTATTTTATTAGATGCCACTTATTATAAAGTCGTTCAATAGTAGCAGCAAATATTTGCAGTGACGGCTGCTGGTGGTGTTATTAGTCATATTGAATATTTTTTAATATGTTTTTTTCTTTAGATTTTGATGCTTTCCTAATATCTTTAGAAGTCGAATATGATAGTGCGGATGCGAAAGTATCTTAAACGACTTTAGGTATGTAATGTAACAATTATTTTCTGTTTAGTTGACTTCTTTATGTTTATATGGTTTGTCACATCACATATAATTAGATCAGATCAATGTAGAAGCTCCAAAGGCTGTGCATTTAGGATATGATAAAAAAGTTGATAGATTATGAGCAAATGCTGTTGGAACTCATTGTTTGGTAAGTTTAATCCAATACTGTTTGTATATATGGAAGAGTAAATTTACATTATTCTAAGTGGGATATGGTTAAATATATTTTTGTTTAAAAATACTAATAACTAATATGATGTGTAGGTCATGAGGAACAGCAGTGAAGTCGTTTTCAGATATTTAGAAGCGTATTCTTGTTTTTGAGTGGTAGCTTGTGTAAATTGTTTCCCCTCTTAAAAATGAAACTTGAAAAGAAGAGTTGGGACATGTGGGTTAAAAGTAAGGTGCATAACAGCTTAACTGGTGTGTACACATAGCATGAGAAGTTTTACATTTAATGACCACCTGTTAATGGAGCAACTAAAAACCAACCCTTGGTCTGAACTAGATGCACTTTAGCCAGAAACAAAGATCATTGATAAACAAGTGTGTGTGGGATATTTTTTTGTTTGTCTCTGATGGGTCAAATAATGCAGGTGTGTGTTTGTTTGTATCTATAGTTACTGTTTGAAATTTTTTTATGAACATTTAAATTTTAGCAGTTCGATCAAATACAATTTTATATGATTTTTTTAATTTTTTTGATAGGTTTGTTGATAACAATGGTGCATTGAGTTCCTCGTGACTAAAGCTTAGGAAACCGCCACACCAAGTTCATCCAGCCCTCTCCCGCTAATGTCCACCTGGTAATAACTCGTTTTAGTATAAAAAACTCTCATTTAAACATTTAAAAACTTTAATATAAAAATACCCATACAGAAACTTAAGATGTTATATTTACCCCTTTTCATTAAATTAAAAATTAGTGACATGATTTCTAACTTTGCGTGTTCGGGCTGTTGCTAATAGATATGAAAATGTTTCACTTTGGTGAGAGTGCCTACAGTATACAGGTACAAATGTTAAGGTTTTCACTCATTAAACATGTTTTTGCATATCAATGTTTAGATGATTTTGATAAGGCTTGTAAACAAACTGAACGACCACGGTCGGAGCATGTTCGTTCGTTTGACTTTCAGCGACAAATGATCGAACATAAACAAGTAAACGAGCATGGTTTTTTTATTCATTAAGACAATGAGCGTGTTTTGTTCGTTCATTAACAATATAAATGAACAATTTGTGACCATAAACGAACATAACTAAACATTGGCAAGCAAACATAATTGAGCTAAAATTATTTTAAAGTAACGTGAAGAACAATTTGTTGTGCCTAAAAATTTATTAAAATTATAGTGTAATGGGCCAAAAAAATATAAATGAATATATTAATAAACCTAAACTAGGAAACATAAAGGAACATACATAAACGATTTCAAGCAAACGAACAAGACATGTGTTCATTTGTTAATAAACGAACATAAACAAACTTCTTGCGTTCGTTTACAAGACTAATCTACACTTTAATGCTTTATATGATACTTGGATACATTCTTTTTTGTTGATTTTAGTTGAGGAAATCTGTCCAGGATAGGAAAATGAGCAAAGCTATGCCTGTGGAGCCTTTGTTTGAAGTGGAGTTCATATTATATATAGAAATTCAAATAATGACTTGGTTGAACCTCTTTTTTTCCTTTAATTTGAAGAGATGTTTTATATATGTATTTTCCGAATTATAAAATGATAAAATTGTTTACATTTTATAGTTTGGTTTGGGACCAAACTTGTCCAAAATAGGAAGTCCGTCTTTTGGTTAGATGTGGTCATTGATCGACTACAAATATTGATTTCTTACTTTTCTTTCATAATATGATGAATATGTTTGACATTTACCTTTGTAACACCAGATGATTGATAAACTAACTTTTAACGAGTATATATTTTGTAAAGTAAATATAGATGAATACAGCTTTTGTAAAATGTTGTCGCCACCGCATCGCGCGATACCTACTAGTATATATATATATATATATATATATATATATATATATATATTATTCTATTATAATATAACCAGAGAAATTTTATGTCTCAAATCCTTTTGAGGATTGGGTTTGGCCATTAGTGATTGCTGAGCCAGTTTCGTTGTCATTCATGGTTGCATTGTTGAATTTGTTTACTATTATCTCAATCTCGTGTTTTATACCAATGCGTTTTCGATTTATGTGTTGATATTTTGTTAGCTCAATTCTACATTGATTGCCATGTTATTCTCGACCCCGTTATTTACAACTAACTATTGTGATGGTCATGACTTCGTGTAAGGCCCTGCTCCCGGTGCCCTACTTTAGCGTTTGATTTACTCATTAACACAGTTCTAAATATCAGAGATAATTAAAACTTTCACGGAATAAATAAAACTTCAACATTCATTACAAAACATTCATAACTTGTCTTTAAAACACAACTTAAAATATGTCTTTTAGTTCAAACATTAAAAACTGAGTCTTCAGATGCCAGCTTCTTTATTCATCTGCCAAGTGTCCCCCTTCAGGCCAGCTGTCTCATCCTACTCACCTGCGTGCATACTAAAAGTCAGCTACGTTGAGTGTGTTCTAGTTAATCAGGCAACATACATTACATTCACATATTTATATATACGTATCCGTAGATACATATTACATACTTAGCATGTTATCTTTCTTTCATTCGTACATACATACTTTCTTGTTATCTTTCATACTTTCATACCTTCATAATACATACATAACTATCTTTACCATGTCTGATATTTTTAGGGTCTGGTCCATTCCTTCTCTATCTCAAATATTATTAAGGTCTGGTCCCTTCCTTCTCTATCTCAGATATTAATAGGGTCTGGTCCCTTATTTCTCTATCTCATATATTATTAGGGTCTAGTCCCTACCTTCTCTATCTCAGATATTATTAGGATCTAGTCCCTTCCTTCTCTATCTAATCAACCATTCCTACGCTTCTTCATACATACATTTTATTATATACATTCATGTATATTCTTACTCATTCATAGATCATTCATGCATCTTATATAAGACACACCTTTCCTGGAGATACGTGCAATATCCGAAGATAGTTCACATACCGGCAAGCATACATTCAAAATATTCATAAATACTATCACATCGATCATTATAGCATACACTTACCAGTTAAGGTAAGTTTATTAACATTCACATTGAGTATGCACACAGCCCCGAAAACATAACAAGGAAATGGGCTACAAACTCACATGCGTTCTGTTACGTTCACCATTAATGCTTATTCATTTCTTTAGTTGTGCCCGACTAACTGTATAACAATTACATGTATCAATTTACTATTACTACCCATATCACGTTTCTAGTTTAATTATAACCCTCAACGAACGGGGGTCCGGGGGCAGCGCCCCTGGTAGTGGGGTTCTAGGAGCGGAAGCCTCTAGCGGGGTACAAGGAGCAGAGCCTCTGTAATTAAATAATTTTATTCTAAGTCCAAGGACCTTTCTGTCATTTCTTCAAATTCTAATTCGTTATCCTGCCCCTTAACGAATGAGGTTTATTCGTTACTTCTTAACAAATGGATCTTTATAACGAATCAACCCTCATAACGAATTGGTCTTTATAACGAACTGGCCTTTATAACGAACTGGAAATTATAACGAACTGGCCTTAACGAATGATCATAACAAACTGCTGCTAATTCGTTATTTCTCCTTAACGAGTGGGCATAACGAATTGATGTTAATTGGTTATTCTTCCTTTACGAATGGGCATAAAGAATTGCTGTTAATTCGTTATTCTTTCGTTAACGAATTAGGGTTGGGTCAAAGAATGTCAGAATATACTCTGACATTCCCTTTAAACTCGTACGCCGTTTTCCGGCGCCGCCTTTCCGGGGCAGTCTTCGCCGGATAACCGGGATCTCGCCGGAAAAAAAAAGATCTCACTCATTTTCCACCGTTTTTCGTCCCGTTTGATCCAGATCTGAGCTAGGGTGACCGCTAAGCTTATCTTTTGATCGGTTTATACCTGATTCCATCCGGACCTCATGACTTTAACAGTTTATGGTGAGGGCTAGTCGTTTCGTGACTAGATCTAGAGGGCTTGGATCCATATGATATCGTAATATTATTACCTCAGATCAATGCTCAGTTTTCCCTCTTGGTTTCGGTTAGAGAAAGAGAAAGATGAGAGAGAGCTTAAGTGTGTGTTTTTGAAGGTGTATGGAATGAGTGGAAATGAATGGATTATGGGTTAATTAAGGTTTATATACTATGGGTCATGGGCTTAAGCCCATGGGCTTTCTCGTTTCCTTATTAACCCAAGTCCATTACCCATTTTACTTAACCCACCACAAGCTTAACTCATAACATCAAATATTATTATTATTTTATTAACCGAAATGGAAAACGGAATGTTACAAGTCTTCCCTCCTTAAATAGGTTTCGTCCCCGAAACCTTACTATTACAGAAACAAATTAGGATAAAACTCGCGTATCTCTTCTTCTGCTTCCCAAGTGGCATCCGATCATTTGTGATGCTTCCGTATCACTTTCACCAAAGGGATAACTTCATGACAAAGTTGCTTCTCCCTGCGATCGACGATCTCTACAGGCTGTTCGATATAGTTTAATTTTTCATCAACCTCAATGTCTACTAATAGTAAATGCGACGTGTCATCAGCCTGACATTTTCTCATATGGGAAACATGAAAGGTTGAGTGAATTCCCTCTAGCTCCTCAGGTAATTCTAGCTTGTAAGCTACCTCACCCACACGCTCAACAATCTTAAGCAGTCCAATGTACCTTGGACTTAGCTTCCCTCTCTTCCTGAAAGGGATAATTCCCTTCCAGGCCGAGACCTTGAGCATCACATTGTCACCAACGTTAAACTCGATCGGTCATCGCCGCTTATCAGCATAGGACTTCTGAAGATCTTGAGCAGCTTTCATTCTTGCTTTCATCTGATCCAACTTTGAAGAGGTTTCTTGCACAACTTCCAAACTTCCAAGCTCCTTCTGACCAATCTCTCCCCAACATACAGGGGTTTTACAAATTCAACCGTATAGCATCTCAAACGGTGGCATACCAATACTTGAATGGTAGTTGTTGTTATAGGAGAACTCTGCCAGATGCAACTGATCATCCCAACTTCCTTTAAAGTCTAAAACACAAGCACGTAGCATATCCTCAAGGGTTTGGATAGTCCTTTCAAACTGCCCATCTGTTTGAGGATGATACGTGCTGTGCGAAAATATATATATATATATATATATACCATAATGGTATTTCCCTTACATATTTTATTATTATTATTATTAGCTTTTATATTGCGGTTAAACTGTGACCTTATTATTAATATTATTATAATTAGTAGTAGTTTTTTATATAACTGTTAAACTTTGATTTCCTTTTTTTTGCTTCATACACATGTTCTTAGAGCCGAGGGTCTCTCTGGAAGCCACCTCTTTATTCCTTTGGATAGGGTACGGTGTGCCTACATCCCACCCTCCCCAGACCCTACCTATAGCTCTGCTGTCGGTGGGATTTTACTGGGTATGATTGATTGATTGATTGATATATATATATATATATATATATAAAACACAAGTCGCAACTAAGCTTTAAAAACCAAACAATCTATCCTAGTTCACACAAATGGCAAGTGTACCGGTCGCGTATAGCACAGACGAGGAAAGTCCGGATATCGAACTCGAAGACACGTGAAAACGTTTATAATCACTAAACTCTAACCAAGACTCACCAAAATATTTAATTGATTTTTTTTTTTTTGAATTTGATTTAACTACTTAACTCAACTAAATGAAAACTTTTGACAAAACTTCGGAAACTTTGACTGAAGTGATAAAAACGTCTACCTAGGTAAGAATCATATTGAAGGAGATGACAAGACAATGGATTGAAAATTCTCACGACACCGGTTCTAAAGGATGACACAACTAAGGTTCGCTCAAGAAGGTCAGATCACCTCTCGGTCTCACTAACAAACTCTAACTTATCTTAGTTGATTTTAAGAACAAACCGGGAAAACAAATCATTAACGTGTTCTAATACCGACTCACCTCTCGGTCTCACAGACACACTAACCTAATGGAAACGAATACTACGCAACCAAGGATAGAGGAACAATTCAACTTAACTTAAACTAGACCAACTAATCGCTCAAACACCCAAACCCGACAAGAACAACACCCGCTCTCGCGCGATCTTAATTCTAACAAGTAAAAGTAGTGAGACGAGTTTACTTCTTATCACCTCTCGGTCTCTAAGAAGGTGTTTCACAACTGATTTTATCTAATTAATTTACCCACTTATCCCTACGGTTGTACTTCCCGCAAATAAACCCTAGACACAAAGTAAAGAGCCTTAAACATGCAACAACTAATCAAAACCGATTCAATTAATTAAAGCACGAGGTTATTAGGTATAATCTAACAAAACACAGCCACTAAACACAATCTAATTTACTGTTAAATCAAACTTTACATTAACAATTTAAGCCATGATCATTAACAATCCATATTACTAGTCAAAACCTAACAATATTCATCAAACCTAGGTAGAACAAACAAGATTAGCTACTCATTAAGTTTGGACAGCCATTAACATTCAAGTAAATCATCATAAACATCAACATAAACATAATCAAACTCATTCAAAATCCAAGAATAACTAAATCAAAGTCAAACAATCAATTACTTGCAAAACAATCCAAAGAAAAAGATCAATTCAACTAGTTAGGATTCTTGAACAAAAAGTAAAGTTTATGAGAGTTTTACTTAGAGTATATGGCTGATATAAATGATGAAAAACGAGTATAGCTGTTGTACCAAGTCACCCAAGCCTTCTTTCTTTCTTTACTAGCCGCCAACTAGCCACCACAAAATTTTCTTTCTTTTTCCTCTTGCTGCCAATCGGACTAGGTAGTGGGAGTTAGGGTTCTTTGATTTCGGTTTTGTGGCTGGATTATGGCAGAAAATTAAGTTAATTAACTTAATATAATATTATGTAAGGCTTCTAACTTGTGGGCTTGGGTCGGGCCTTGAGTTGTAGTTTTGAAACTTGACCAAAAAGGCCCCTAGAGTCTTCCAACTTAACTCTTTTTTCACCATCTTTCATAAACCTACAATTAACATTTAAACTTTGTAAATTATTGCACTTAACCCCCAATACTTTCATAAAATAAACAATTAAGCATAAAAACCATGATAAAATCATATGTAAAGTAAGTATGTTTTACAACACATCAAACATCCCCACACTTAAGACTTTTTCGTCCCTGAAAAAGATTTGACTACAGTTGGATCAAAATCGGAAAATCATAGTCAAATCAAACATATAGGTTAGATTTTAAAGCTCAGAAAAACGCAAAAACCGCGATCATCGATATTGTTGTCCACCTAAACCCATGCCTTAATCTTTACCGGGACAAATAAGATCCGACAATAATATTACTTAGTGGTTTACACAATTAAGACCCGCTTATTTTCAGCTTTTACCGAACCAGACCACCCCAACTTGACTTAAACCTCAAAATTAGCAGAATTAAAACTTTGTTGCTCAATACTTATGAATAGTTAAGACGATCAAGTGTATTGTTTATCCACCTAAGCTTAAGCATCAAAGTCTACCAAGCAGCCATTAGATACGATTAAGGTTCAATTAATTTATAGCTAGTGTTCCCCACAACATGACATACCCCCGTTATCAAGCAATACCCCAAATCCATCACCATAGGTGAGTATGCAAAATTTCATCTGTAGGGCTTACATGTAGCGTGTCCCTTGTGGTCCGTTTCTTAATGGTAATGAGATGCGAGCAAGGGGACCCCACATGGCTAACAGCGTGGATGATCAAGTCTGTAATGTATTTGTACTTTTGTACTTTTGTGATCATGTTTATAGACTTATAAGGGTTTGCTCTTTGACTTTATTTTAAATATCCACAACCCCACTTAGGAATTGTGAATACCCAGATAAATAGATTGCATACAGACCCATGGTCTCCGGACCCGAAGCATCCCATCAATACAGGATTTAAGGTTATAAAATCATATGCCAATGAGGTGTAAAACACTAAACTAGCAGTTAAGATTTATATCACAGGCTACACGGCATACTCTAACGTTAAACCTACCCAAGCATCATAAGATAACGTATTCAAATTTTTAAAACTCATGATACTTCCACTTTTTTCATACCAAAATTTGAGGCTTGAGTATGGCCCGACCTTTCATTGCTTATTTTCCACGGACAAAACGCTTTACCCACAAAAGATTTCCGTTTAACCGTTTTATCAAATTTGCCCTTTCATTTTCAAGGCTGAGCCTACCGACACATCCCAAGTTAAGTGCGTTTTCTTTTATTTATCTCATATTATTAGAAGTTTGAAAAACCGATTTCCGATAAATATCATCATCTCCCACTTTAATGCAAAAGAAACTAAAAACAATGGACACATTTTTTTTTATGTTTTTAACTTAAACAACGTACGAAAACGAAAAACAAGTGAAAACTTTTAATTTTTTTTTTAAAAAATTTTTTCTACAACTAAGTAAAATAAATTCCAATCCCCACACTTAGAACGAAATCGTCCTCGATGAGAACAAGGAAAAAATAAAATAAAAATAAAACGTAAAGCATAAAATTAAAACTTGAAAGAACAGAAATTAAAATAGAGAACGGGTTACTCCCCTGGTTTAGATGCAGATTCTTCATCAGCTGTGTATGACTAGAACGAACGACCGTACAGCATTTCATACGCGGCCGCAACCTCGGGTGTACCAGTTCCAAAACGCCATCAGAGCTACCATGCGCAATATAATACCTGTAAAAACTCAAGCTCGCTCGCATGTAGCGGCGTACAAAACATAAAAAATAAACATATTTTTGTGTTTTTGAATTTTTTTTTATTTTATTATTTTTTTTATTTTTATGTTTTTATAAATAAAAATAAAAATAAAAAAATAAAAAAAGATAATAAAGAGAATCATAATACAAACTCTACAACTCGGGCTGTCTCCCGAGTGATGCATCCATCACGTCTATTCCTCGGTGAATGAGTCAAGGTAGAACACCTCGACTGTCTGATCAGTTATCGGCTCTCCTATGTAGTGCTTCAATCTATGGTCGTTCACCTTAAACTTCCCGCTTCGATCTTGTATCTCAATCGTGCCATACGGGAAAACCTCAGTGACCGTGAACGGTCCCGACCATCGGGACTTCAACTTTCCCGGGAATAACCTCAACCGTGAGTTATACTGTAAAACCTTATCCCCACACTTGAACTGCTTATTACCCTTCAATTTCCTGTCATGCAGTTCCTTCGTATGCTCCTTATACCGAAATGATTGTGCATATGCGTGATCCCAGAGCTCCTCTAATTCGTGTAATTGATGGAAACGAATACCCTCTGCAGAGGGTAAATCAAGATTAACCCTTTGAAAGGCCCATGAAGCGCGGTGTTCCAATTCAACAGGAAGATGACAGGCCTTCCCATAAATCATCCGAAATGGTGTGGAACCAGTCGGAGTCTTGTAGGCTGTACGGAAGGCCCACAGAGCGTCATCTAATTTGTTGGACCAATCCCGACGATTTGAACCAACCGTTTTCTCGATAATACGTTTGATTCCCCGATTACTCACTTCTACCTGCCCACTAGTCTGTGGGTGGTAGGCGGTCGCAAGCCGATGGGTGACCCCATAACGCTTCAATGCCTTATCCATCTGCGAGTTGCAAAAGTGAGTACCTCGATCACTGATCAAGGCTTTCGGGACTCCAAAACGAGCAAATAGACTTTTTAGAAAACGGACTACCGCTCGGGCATCATTGGTGGGTAGAGCTTTGGCCTCAACCCACTTAGACACGTAATCGACGGCCACGAGTATGTATTTGTTTTCACGCGAAGATGGAAACGGTCCCATGAAATCGATACCCCAAATATCAAAAACATCACAAACTTGAATCGCATTCTGGGGCATTTCGTTTCGCGAAGAAATGTTGCCGACACGCTGGCAACGATCACAACTCTTAACGAACAGATGAGCATACTTAAAGATAGACGGCCAGTAAAAACCAGAATCAAATACTTTCTTTGCCGTAGAACTTAAACCGTGGTAACCTCCAGTCGGTCCCACATGACAATGGCTAAAAATTTGCCATCCATCCTTGACATCTACACACCTTCTAATAAGCTAATCAGCACCAATGCGGAAAAGATATGGATCGTCCCAAAGGTAAAATTTGATGTCAGCAAAGAATTTCTTCTTTTTCTGGTAAGGCATCTTTGGGAGGTATCTGTCAGCGAGATAGTTTGCCAAATCAGCAAACCATGGAAAACCTTCCTCTTGTGCAGTAACAAACATCAGACTCTCCGTTGGAAAACGATCATCGATCCTAACTCCCGAATCTCCTAAATCAAATCCCTCTAGACATGAAAGATGATCAGCCGCCACATTCTCGGCCCCCTTTTTATCACGGATCTCAATATCGAACTCTTGAAGCAACAGGATCCATCGGATAAGATGAGGCTTAGCATCCTGCTTGCTGAAAAGATATCTAATAGCGGCATGATCCGTATAAACAATCGTTTTGGACAAAACCAGATAGGATCTAAATTTGTCGAAAGAGAACACCACAGCTAAAAGCTCTTTTTCGGTGGTGGTATAGCTTTCCTGTGCGCCATTTAAGGTCCGGCTCGCATAGTAGATCGGATGGAAATGTTTATCCTTCCGTTGTCCAAGAACCGCTCCGACTGCGAAGTCGCTCGCGTCACACATCAACTCGAATGGTAACGACCAGTCGGGAGCAACCATGATTGGGGCGTTAACGAGTTTGTCTTTTAGAATATCAAACGCCTCGATACACTGCTCAGAAAAAACAAATGGAGCATCCTTCAAAAGTTTGGTCATGGGTCTCGCGATTTTAGAAAAATCTTTTTTGATGAACCGGCGGTAGAACCCGGCATGACCTAGAAAGCTACGAATTGATCTCACAGAAGTAGGCGGGGGAAGATTAGATATGGTCTCGACCTTTGCCCGGTCAACCTCTATCCCCGCACTTGAGATTCGATGACCTAGAACAATGCCCTCGCGAACCATGAAATGACATTTCTCCCAGTTAAGGACTAGGTTGGTGTCAACGCAGCGGGACATCATCCTCTCGAGATTTGATAAACAATGATCGAAGGAACTCCCAAATACGGAAAAATCGTCCATGAACACCTCCATGGAATCCTCGATCGTATCATGGAAAATGGCCACCATACACCTCTGGAATGTGGTCGGAGCGTTACAAAGTTCGAACGGCATACGTTTGTAAGCAAACATTCCGTAAGGGCAGGTGAAAGTGGTTTTCTCCTGGTCGTCGGGAGCTATCGGAACCTGGAAGTACCCGGAGAACCCATCTAGGAAGAAGTAGTACTGCTGACCTGCTAAACGCTCTAACATCTGATCAATGAATGGGAGAGGAAAGTGGTCTTTCCTGGTGGCATCATTCAGTCAGCGATAGTCGATGCAGACTCGCCATCCCGTCACAGTCCTCGTGGGAATAAGCTCGTTCCTCTCGTTGGTGACAACAGTCATGCCACCCTTTTTAGGAACCACTTGGACTGGACTCACCCAAGCACTATCAGAAATGGGGAAAATGATCCCCGCATCAAGGAGTTTAATGATCTCCTTCTTTACGACCTCTTGCATTTTCGGATTAAGCCGCCGTTGCGGCTGGACGACAGTTTTGAAATTTTCCTCCATGAGGATTTTATGAGTGCAAAACGACGGGTTGATACCCTTGATGTCGATAATCTTCCACGCAATAGCCTCCTTGTGCTCTCGTAGCACCCTCAACAACTTCTCCTTTTCGACCTCGGTCAAAGCAGATGCAATGATAACCGGAAGCTTCCTCTCTTCATCTAAAAATGCATACTCAAGGTGGGAAGGTATATCCTTAAGCTCTAAGGAAGAAGGAGGACTCTCGACCGAAGGTTGGTCCATCGGATAGTCTCGTACGATCTCAGCAGACACGCCAGATTCAGGGGTATGCGACTCGGTGTCGTCATTTAAGGACTGATTGGTTACGGCAACCATTTCAATCTCTGGAATCTCCCTATCGAGAATCTGGGTGTCGGAGGCAGATCCTCCACAAATTTCGCTGAGAAACTCCCCGACATGTTCCATGATGGTATCAATAAAGTATAAGGAGTCATCAGCAGACTTGGGGTGTTTCAGTGACTGTCGAACGTCAAAGGTGACGTTCTCATCCCCAACTCTTAAGATTAATTTACCCTCGCAGAAATCGATCAATGCCTGTGCAGTGGCAAGGAATGGTCGGCCCAAGATGAGTGGGACACTATCGTCATCGTTCATGTCCAGGATGACAAAGTCCACCGGGAAGATGAACTTGTCGACATGAACAAGCATGTTCTCGACCACCCCTCGGGGGTATTTCACAGAACGATCAGCAAGCTGGATACTCATACGGGTGGGCCTCGGTTCGCCTAGACCCAACTTGCGATACACGGAATATGGCATGAGATTAATACTGGAACCAAGATCTGCCAGCGCATGGACGACCGTATTATCACTCAAGATGCAGGGAATTGTGAAACTCCCAGGATCGGACATCTTTTCTGGTAACTTTCTCTGCAAGACTGCAGAGCAACCAGCACTCAGAGGAATGGAAGAGACTTTGGCTAACTTCTATTTGTTCGAAAGAATATCCTTAAGAAACTTTGCGTATTTCGGCATTTGCGTAAGTGCCTCAAGGAAATGAATATTAAGATGAAGTTGCTTCAGAAGAACAAGAAATTTGGAGTTCTGCTCCTCGTCTCTACCCCTACGGACTCTCCCGGGATATGGAGTCTAGGTTTGTAGACTCTCGGTGGTGTGCTGGGTAATGGTTGGTTCTCGGCCTGTGCTGAACTTCCGGGGCTGTGCCTCTGATGCACCTTGGCCGGTGGAGACTCCAACTGAATCTCCTCGTCTACCTGCTCCTCTACATCTACCACAGGCTCGTTAACGACTCCTCTTGTCGCCTCTTGAATCACGGGCTCGCTATGTGCCCCTGCACCGCTCCTTGTCATCACAGCCTTCGCGAACGCCTTCGGATTTTGTTCAGGGAAGTGTACCTGGCGACCTCTCATTTAGACGACTTGTTATCTCTCCTATCTGACGCTCAAGATTTTGAATTGACGCTCCTTGATTTCTCATGAATGACTCGTGCTCCCGGAATTTCTCTTGAGTTTCTTTGTGACGGGAGTCCTCTCGAGTCATGAGTTGCGACAGCATCTGTGTCTGCTGTGCCATCATCTCCTCTAACGTGGGCTTCTTCTCCCCACTACTCGTTCCCTCACCGGAATCCTGGAATAGGCTCTGACGTTGCTGGAAGCCGGACTGATTTCCGTTCCTCCAGTTGGAATTTTGGTTACCTCTCCACCCCGAATTATAAGAATTGAAAGAATGTTGATTTCGGTTTGGATTATTAACGAAGTCGACTGCCTCCTCCTGGAAACCTACGGGGCACTGAACAGTATCATGTCCTCTACAGATCTCACATAACTTACTTTTCACCTGCAAGTCCTTCACGATCTTTGCTAACGCTTCAACTTGTGCCGCAAGTGCGGTGCTCGTGTCGACCGAATGCATGCCGCGTGATAGGGAATCGACGGTTTTGGTACTCTTAACTGGTGGTCGCTGGTATCCACTCATGGCTAAACCGTTAAACAAGGCAATGCACTCATCCGTATCCTTCGTTATCAGTAGGTTACCTCCTGCAGCTGTGTCGAGCATACTCTGAGTTGCGTACGTCACTCCGTTGTAGAACTTCTCAACAACCGCCCAGTCTTGTAGGCCGTGGTTTGGACATAACGCAAGTAGATTTTTGAACCTTTCCCACGCATCGTAGAAGCTCTCGATGTCCTCCATCTGGAAAGAATGAATTTGGTTACGCAAACGAGCAGCCTTAGCCGGAGGATCGTATTTTTCAAGAAATTGGGTCGCATGGCAGCCCAAGTAGCAATGGATCCCTGTGGGAGGGACTCAAGCCACAGACTCGCATGATCAACGAGTGAGAACGGAAAGACTCGGAGTTTGATGGCGTCTTCGGATACGCCGGCAAGATGAAACGTGTCGCAAACTCGTGTGATGCGAGTGATATGAGCATGTGGGTTCTCATGGAGTAACCCGTGAAATTGAGCAGAATGAGCAATCGTGTTCAGAACATTAGATGGAATCTGCCAAGTCGTTTGAACTCCTATAGCTGGTGGAGCAATGCTGGATCTCGCGCCAGCATCGACCGGACGGGCCCGGTCTGCAACTGTCCTCCTCGGTGGTGGATTAGCGTCGCCCATAATCCTATCCCAAATGACGGGTTCAGAAAAACTAGGAGAAGAGAATGTATTACCGACGGATGTAGATGAACTAGAAGACGGTTTTGTACGACGTCTCTCAAAAAGCTTTCTCTCTGGTTCGGGAAATCCTTCAATTTCTGGTGGTCCTAGAGATCGAGTACGTCGCATACAACTATTAAAATAAAAAAAGAAACTATAATTAGCTAAACTATTTTAAACTAACAAACAAAACAGATAAGAAAAACAAGTAGTAAACAAGGCAAGTCCTAACTCGAGTCTTTCTTAATACGCCTCAACCCGTGTCCCCGGCAACGGCGCTAAAAACTTGTTGTGCGAAAATATATATATATATATATATATATATATATATATATATATATATATAATATATATATATATATATATAAAACACAAGTCGCAACTAAGCTTTAAAAACCAAACAATCTATCCTAGTTCACACAAACGGCAAGTGTACCGGTCGCGTATAGCACAGATGAGGAAAGTCCGGATATCGAACTCGAAGACACGTGAAAACGTTTATAATCACTAAACTCTAACCAAGACTCACCAAAATATTTAATTGATTTTTTTTTAATTTGATTTAACTACTTAACTCAACTAAATGAAAACTTTTGACAAAACTTCGGAAACTTTGATTGCAGTGATAAAAACGTCTACCTAGGTAAGAATCATATTGAAGGAGATGACAAGACAATGGGTTGAAAATTCTCACGACACCGGTTCTAAAGGATGACACAACTAAGGTTCGCTCAAGAAGGTCAGATCACCTCTCGGTCTCACTAACAAACTCTAACTTATCTTAGTTGATTTTAAGAACAAACCGGGAAAACAAATTATTAACGTGTTCTAATACCGACTCAACTCTCGGTCTCACCGACACACTAGCCTAATGGAAACGAATACTGCGCAACCAAGGATAGAGGAACAATTCAACTTAACTTAAACTAGACCAACTAATCACTCAAACACCCAAACCCGACAAGAACAAAACCCGTTCTCGCGCGATCTTAATTCTAACAAGTAAAAGTAATGAGACGAGTTTACTTCTTATCACCTCTCGGTCTCTAAGAAGATGTTTCACAACTGATTTTATCTAATTAATTTACCCACTTATCCCTACGGTTGTACTTCCCGCAAATAAACCCTAAACACAAAGTAAAGAGCCTTAAACATGCAACAATTAATCAAAACCGATTCAATTAATTAAAGCACGAGGTTATTAGGTATAATCAAACAAAACACAGCCACTAAACACAATCTAATTTACTGTTAAATCAAACTTTACATTAACAATTTAAGCCATGATCATTAACAATCCATATTACTAGTCAAAACCTAACAATATTCATCAAACCTAGGTAGAACAAACAAGATTAGCTACTCATTAAGTTTGGACAGCCATTAACATTCAAGTAAATCATCATAAACATCAACATAAACATAATCAAACTCATTCAAAATCCAAGAATAACTAAATCAAAGTCAAACAATCAATTACTTGCAAAACAATCCAAAGAAAAAGATCAATTCAACTAGTTAGGATTCTTGAACAAAAAGTAAAGTTTATGAGAGTTTTACTTAGAGTATATGGCTGATATAAATGATGAAAAATGAGTATAGCTGTTGTCCCAAGTCACCCAAGCCTTCTTTCTTTCTTTACTAGCCGCCAACTAGCCACCACAAAATTTTCTTTCTTTTTCCTCTTGCTGCCAATCAGACTAGGTAGTAGGAGTTAGGGTTCTTTGATTTCGGTTTTGTGGCTGGATTATGGCAGAAAATTAAGTTAATTAACTTAATATAATATCATGTAAGGCTTCTAACTTGTGGGCTTGGGTCGGGCCTTGAGTTGTAGTTTTGAAACTTGACCAAAAAGGCCCCTAGAGTCTTCCAACTTAACTCTTTTTTCACCATCTTTCATAAACCTACAATTAACATTTAAACTTTGTAAATTATTGCGCTTAACCCCCAATACTTTCATAAAATAAACAATTAAGCATAAAAACCATGATAAAATCATAAGGAAAGTAAGTATGTTTTACAACACATCAATACGCCGTACTGATGTTCAGTCTGGTTCCCATAGCTTCATGGAACTTCTTCCAAAATCTCGAAGTAAAGCGAGTATCTCTATCAGAAACTATTGACAACGGCACTCCATGTTTAGCCACGACTTCCTTAATGAACACATTTGCTAACATTTTTGACGAGATGGCCTCTCATATAGGCAGAAAGTGAGCACTTTTAGTCAAATGGTCCATAATCACCCAAATGATATCATGATGTTTAGCTGTACGGGGTGGCTTAGTTATGAAATCCATGGTGATGTGTTCCCGCTTCCATTCTGGTGTCTTTAAAGGCTGCATCTTTCCATAAGGTTTCTGGTGTTCAGCCTTGACTTGCAAACAAGTTAAGCACTTACTAACATAATCCATTACTCCCGGTTTCTACCCTAACCGGTTCCACTGGGTTCCCATTTCAGTCCATCGGGTCGGGTCCGGAACCGACCCGGTTCCTGACTAGAACCAGCCCCATTTTGTACCCAAAAAAACCGATTCCGAACCGATTCCGGATTTTAAAAATACCCGATATTGTGCACCTAGAGGACAAATACATGTACATGAGGTGCACCTCTCTAAAATGAGATGCATTTTCCAAAGACAATGTTGATATAACCTGAAACAATGTTCACTGCACCTCACTGAAAATAGGTGCATTTTCCAGAGCCCAAAACAATCTTTTGGGTATCACTTTTATATTCTGCTAGGCACAATGGGATATCACACAAGTTCAGTGCTTGTGTGCCCAACAATCAGGTACCCAAAACATAATAAAAACATGATGGTAAAAGGTAGGGGTGTGCAAACTAACCGTCAAAACCGTTAACCGAATCATAACCGACATAACCGGTGGGTCGATTTAATGAATTTTTTAAAATCGTTAATTACAGGTTGGTTTTGGTTAAAGATAATTTCAAACCCGCCATAACCGAACCGCCCCATTTACAAGATTATCAACTTTGTGAATTATAATTAGAAGACGTTGATAATTTGCTGAAAATTAAAGGAGAGAAACTAATATTGCTCTCATCTTCTTACTATATGATTTAATTTTACTAGAAAGTTAATCCATTTATTGTTTGTTTGAATATATATATTATGAATACTATGGATTATATATTTTGTTGAACTATGTTATGCCAATTTTAATTTTTTTAGGTAATATTTAGTATCAAAGTTTTAGACTCAATTACATCATGTTTTGGTCACGGTTAACCGACCCATAACCGACTTGCTATAACCTTGAAAAACCGATTAACCGAAACCGCCATAACGGATCGGTTATGGTTATGGTTATCCATTAACCGACATATTGGTTATGGTTATGGGTTTGACATAAAACCGCCCCAAACCTACCCATGCACACCCCTAGTAAAAAGGAAGAAATTTTAAACACAATAAAGAGAATTATAGTTACATAACCATATTTATCACACCTAATAAAGGCAAACAAAATAGACAGACATCAACCAGTGATTTGATTTTGTTTACTACTAGTATTTATGGATCATCTGTTCATTTCTCTTCAAACTCAACATCTATTATCTCGGGATCAGATCTTGAAGACGAAGAAGGGCGGGCCCCACCTTTAGAAAAGAAGTCTCCTTTCGGTTGCCAAACAATGTTTCCACAACCAGCACATCGCACCATCTGGTTTTTGGAACCGACAAACTGTCTCTTACATGCAGGACACGCTCCCTGTGGAAGTCAATAATGGCATACTTTTAACATTTCATGAAGATTGTTACGCGACATGGTGGAATTAAAATATTTGGCAGTGATTATATGTGCTGAATAGTCAGAATTTGACAATTCGATTATGAGTTGTAAATTTGTAATAGTGTTCGGATGTGTTCTTGCTGTTTGAAGTTGTAACAGTAAAATAATAAGTTGAAATGAAAACATGTTGTGATTAGAAGTTGCACAAAGCCGATATAACTGAACCGTAACCAAAACAAACAGACAACCAAACCCATAAAACTACCAACGGTTTGCCTTTATGTTTTCTAAAAATCTGATTTTTCGGTCCAGTTTTGAGTTTACATCAACCAAAAACCGAAAATATCAAACTGAACCCCAAAACCCAAAAAAAAACCTTTTATGAAATTTATAAAAAAATAATAAATATTGTAAACCAGAAACATTAGGTTCAAATGCAATGATCAATTAATCATTACTCAACAAAAGAATAAGACTCAAAGTTTCAAGCTCAAATTAATTATCTTAGGCCATTTGGTTTTCGACCCAAAATTTTTGAGCCCAAATGATAAAACCGACCGTTGTGGAAACCCAAAACTGAAGCATAACGGTTTTTAAAAACTCAAAAAACGAATTTTCAGTTAATGGTTCGGTTTGAGCCTAAAACTGACTCATGGACACCCCTAGTTGTAATCCTTCCTTTACTCAGTAATTTGAAAAATCACAACAACTGGGATAAGTTTTGAATTTTGGGAAAGATAATTGATATACATTTGCAGCCCATTTTTTGGATACTAAGAATTATCCATGTCGAAAAAATTGTTTTATATTGTAAGCAAATATACTCACAAGGCCAACAATATATCAACCAAGTGGTGAAATAAACAGGATAGGGTGGTTGAGAAATGAGTCTGCCACAAGCAGTAATCAAGTGGAAAAACTTATTATTCTAAAATCACATATAAATAACTAAGAAATCACCTTAATGACGAGATTGTTGGCAACAGCCCCAATAAGTAACGGGCCAGCAATTGGTAATACCCATGTTGCAAATATCAGAATCCTAAACAGCCATCCAGAAAGTGCAAACCATAGAAAGAAGATAGTCTACAAAAACAATCATTTTATTAGCAATTTAAGCGGGAAAAAAAAACCTCACAGGTTGCTTATGGCGTAAGTTACCTTCTACGACTACACTAGAATTGAGTAACCACTAAGTCATTTAAGCAATTAATATTATTATTGTTACAATGTATTCATATAAATCTTTTGAAGAATGCTAAAACGAAGAACCATTAAAACTTTGTTTCAAGGGTATCCACTATTAGACAGGTTATATAATTATCATATATGGAAGATAACTCAAGAGCCCCTATATAACTCTATTATAGACATAATCAATATACAATTATATAGTACAATTCTTGGTTCATCTAAAGGGAGCAATGCGAAGGAAACTCACATAAAACAATAGCAGTCAGTCAAAGAATCACAAAATCTAAAACCCTAAATTTCATACAAAGATGAACATACTATAGTTAATAGACAAGAAATCTGTTGTGAACTCGGGCTAAATTATATGCAAAAGCAACAAGTAAGAATAAATAGATTATACAAAAAGACATAGTAAAACCCTGCTTACCCCAAAACTCTTCCCTAATGGTGTATCCAGAAAATCACTAAACTGCTTCCTGTACTGAAACACAAAACTGCGTATATATTTTGAATTCAAATAATATAAATAAATAATATGAATGTTAATAATAAAAGCAAACCCTAGGCCAATTCCGAGTGAAATCAAGAGTAAAGGTCCGCCAGCGCTGCGTAATCAAATAATCCCGGTCAAGCTCTCTGGCCCGGTCAGACGCCGAGCGGCCAACGGAATACTCCCGGTCGAGTCGCTCGGCGGTCTTCTTGGCCTCGTAAACGAGGTGCTCGAAGCCATTAATGGCAGTGCGCCAGGCGTCTTTCCAGGCCTCTCCGGAGGCCATACGCTTGGCGAAGACGTCGAAATCGGATCGCCTGAATGCCTGAACTCTGAGTGAGGTAGTAGGTGGGTCTGTTGGTGGTGGAAAGGAGGTGGCTTTGGGTTTTGGAGTGGGTGGCTTGTCGCCATGAACGGTTTGGTGGGAGGACGACGGTTGATGGTCACTGGCTTTGTGGCTAACGATTGATGGATGGATGGCCGAATTATGCGTCTCTCTTTCCTTTTAGTGGGTGTTTGGTCTAGCCTTTTTCTTTTTTTCTTATGCTCATCTTTCAAAATATCTTATAGCTTATTTTCTATTATTTGATAAAATATTTTTAATAAGTGTTTAAATTAGTTTATATATTCTACAAGTTAATTATGTGTTTTAATAAATTATTAAGTTTATTATCTTTTAATTTGTTAAAGTAATAAGTTACATCAATAATAAGCTAATAATTCATCACCATTTGAGGATAAACGAGAGTAACTTACACCTTTACACAAATAAGCTAAAAATCCATCTTCAAATAAATTTCTTCATATTAGCTTATATAAACTCATAAATATAAGCTTAAAAAACTAAACCAAACACTAAGCTAAGCTTATTTTGTAAATAAAAACTAAAAAGCCTATAAGCTTTGTTAAAAAAAACTATAAGCTTAGTTATATTTACGAAGGCTCATTTGTTTTTCACTCAAGAGGCTTCAGTTTCACTAGTTTTATTATGATTTCGAGCTCTTTGTGAAACTTAAGCTTGACTTGTGAGTCGTTTTTATTGTCAAGCTCAACTACTATATATATTTTTTTAATTATTTTATATATTTTTAAACAACAACTGATTTATATTAAACAATGTAATTATTTAGTTATCTTTTTAATTTTTCTTTATGTTACATACTATTATATAAATGTATATCTGGTGTATTAAATAAAAGTTATATAAGTAATAGGTTTTTTTAGGTCCATTAAATAAGATTACTTATTTATTTTGAAGCTTCAGCTTGTTTAAGCTCGGCTAGAATTAAATGACGAGAAACACCTACTATCATTGTTTGTCGCCACAACCTATTGGTCGTAGTCTTCGCCACATATAGTAAACATAAACAAATAATACTTGGGATTTGGTGTTGTATCAAACTCAAGTCTTAAAGGCTGGTAAAAGGAGTATTGGTTGTTTAGATCTCCTCATTTGTGCAAAATTCTAGTGTATTGTGTTTGTGTTTTGAGAGGCGCTCCCAAGAAGAGTAGTACATCTGAATCCGGAAATGAAAGTGCAGGAAAGCATAAAAACTTATTTCTTAATGGTAAACGAGATTAGCTTCTTCCCTAGATCAAGTATGAGGTCATACATAAAGTTCAATATGCTTTTAAATGGATTTGAGATATCTTTTGGCCTATAATCAAAACATTTGATGTTCCTAACTTTTAGAAGTGGTTTAACGTTGGTTTAATCATAAAATGGGCTGCATGTGAGGGCTGGTTAGGTCGATTTTGGGAAGAACACTAAACTTAAAATTCATCACTTTTATATTGACTTCTATATATAGTGTAAAATCAATCTACATATCATATTTTACCATTGTATCGGAGGTGCTACCCGGATTACATGACATACCCAATCACTCATCACCCTTCACTTTCCATTTGGTTTCTCCCATACCCAATTCTGCATACTGAACACCCAACTCGAGGGATCGGGGGCAGTGTAGCCGACAAATCCGACTAAACTATAAATAATTTCAGTGGTGTGTTGGTTTTAGGAGAGATTATGCTATATTAATACTTGCAACGGAATTCCAATAGTATGTTGGTTTATTATTTGCTTTAGTTGATTAATAAATTTCATAAGATTTTACATATATAACAGATACATACAACATGATTTCAGTTAAGCTTAAGACACATAGAGATTGAACACTTACCCGGTTTGAATCAAGCTAAAACAAACAAATACACATATTTAAAATATATTAAAAATTCATCATCATCATCGTACTCAGTATATCCCACCAATGGTAAAGCTATGGTAGGGTCTGAGGAGGGTAAGATGTAGACTGCTTTATCTCTACCCCATGGGGATAGAGAGGCTGCTTCCGGTGAGACCTCCGGCTCTATACTAGTTTTGCATCAAGCCTTGGACATAAGGCACATAGCACTCAATCATTGGGACGCTGGCTGATTGGTGCATGTACCCTTGTCTTTCGGCTATCAACGCCACCACATGATGCCTGATTAACCTTCCATCACTTTTAACGTTATTTTCACGAGATTAGTAAAATAACGTCAAAATTAGTGCAATTTTACTTTTGTCCACCCGAGGGTTCACACATATATACATTATATGCGCGCACCGCAAGCAGGGCACATTTAAAATATATTAAAAGTCAAAATAATTCTTAAGCCAAATAGCCAACGGTCCAACCTAGTTTTATACAGTCGGTCTCAGGCATAAATCATAAATCTAATCATTCACCCGATTTTAAAATGTAGAAACCAACTATCAAAAGATTAAAAGAAATAACAAACCGTAAAATCAAACTAATAAGTTGTCTAAACAATTGTAACTATAAACCAAAGTGTAAATAACTGAATACCCCTATACATACCTATTTTGGTATTTCAATTATTTTATCTTGTCGATTATTAAGCATTTATTTAATTAAAACAAAGGCAAAGGCAAAGGCGAAGGCGGTCGGGTCCTAAGACAATTTCAACCACATAGAAAGATAAGAACACAACACTACGGGGACTAGATCAGTAACTTAGCCTAAACTTAAAGGTGTAATCTACAAACGAAACAAAATACTTGAGGAAATAACATCTATAAATAAACTACCTGTGATGAAGTAAAGCCGTACTCCAAGTAACACAATCAGCCAACAAAACCCATTCTTCTTCTTCTAATATAAAATGGCGCCAAGCATTGCAGAGGAGGAGAAACGAGGAGCTGGAGAGAGAGTTGAAGAGGAGTTTCGAAAGAGAAGATAATACGAAGAAGGAGCTGCTGATGACGTGGCAGCGCCTGCGCGTGGCTGAGGACGCCGAGGAGCGTCTGTGCACGCAGCTGGGCGAGCTTGAAGCCGAGGCCGTGGACCAGGCGCGTGCCTATAGAGAGCGTCTGGTTATGTTGACGGAACAGCTTTCGGCTGCTCACAAGATCATTGAATCGGCTTCTGTTAAGACGCAATGAATGAGTTTGTGAAACGGATATTTGTTAAATTTTGAGAGGATATGTATACAGATTGTAGATTAATTATTGATTTATTGGAATTGAATCTAGAAATTTTGAGTATTAATAAGTGTTGTTGAAATTTTGATTGTGATGGAGTAATTTGCTTATTTAACTTAGGGTTTTAAATTATATCCATGAGGCCGAATATATGATTTTTTCTTTTTTTAAGATGGGTGGTATTTGGGATTTCTTATTTTACCTATTATCTAGGTTTATGATTTATTTTTATGTTAGAAAGTTGTAAGGTAGCGTTTGGTATGCAGAAATAATAAAGGGAATTGATGATTCATCACGTAGGAATAAAAAAAAGTAGGAATAAAAAAAAGTGGTGTTTGGTTACTCAATGAAATGGAATCATTCATTGCACATGAAATCCCGTTACATCAAAATCATTCATTCCTTCCCCCCCCCCCCCCGTTTTTTTTTTAATTCCATTCATCATTCACCCTACTTTCTCAACACCTCCACCACCTAACAACCACCACCACCATTACCATCGCCACCACCACTATCTCCTGATCATCACCACCACCGTCGCCACGACCTCCACCACCACCAGCGCTATCACCGCCACCACCACCACTGTCGTTGCCTGACCACCACCACCGTCGCCGGCACCCTACCATCGCCATCACTATCAATGCTACTACCGCCACCCCCACAACCACAACCACCCTGCTAACCGCCACCACCACATTTTTGTCACCAGAACTACCACCATCACCGTCGCAATTTCAGTTTTTTTTTTTGTAAAAAAAATATATATTAACATATGAATATTTTTATTATTTCTATTTCATTCATACAATTTTTTGGATACCAAACAACGTAAAGTAATTATTCATTTCATTACCATAGGTTAACCAAACAAGACCAAACAAGACAAAGGAATGATAATGATCCATTTTATTCTCTTGTTCATTTCATTCCTTCTCTCATTCCATTCCCTCTTCATTCCATTACTTCCAACCAAACATAATTAGACTTACAGAACTTATATTTTCTAAACATCTTATAATTAAAATCTATATGTTATAAGCTATATGGAGGTAAATAAGGAATCCCAAACACCCTCTTAACTACCGAAATTTACTTGGTTTTAACATGCTTTTTAATAAAATTTACATGGTTCTCTCTCCTTAACCCCACATTTCTTTCTCTCCCTCTTCACATTAGGGTTCACATACCCGGGCATTAAGGGCCATTTCCGAGATTTGGTCCACAATCCATTAGAAGGAAATCAGGACGCTATCATGGTGCAAAACATTGGTGCTGTCGGAAGGATTATGATTCATTTTTCTTTAAATTAAAGTGAAATGGGATAAACCAAGAATATTCCCTGGTTCACAATTTATTATTATTGGATCTACTCTTAACATCTAATATTATTTGTCCTAGCATACCATCATCTCAAATAAAGTTGACCTTTTCAAATGGTCTCATTAAAAATTTTAGTAGTGGTATTAAAAAGGTGCACGAAATGTCATGTTTAAAACTTTTTTTAGCACCCATTAACATAAGTATTATGTCTCGGGTATTGCATGGAAACACGGCTCAGTTTGAATCAATGTTTTAAAAATTAGTATTTTACTTGTATCGGATTGTGTTAAAAAATGGTACAACCGGTTAAACCGGGTTATACCGGGAGTTCAATCGGTTGAATAGTTTACCTTATAATTTACTATAAATGTAACTTCAATCCAAAGACAACCCTAAACTAAATGATTCCATAACAAAATTAATCTAAAAGTTAATCCATATTAAAAAAAATAATGCAAAAACACTTCATTTAAAAAAATAGTCTTAAAGTTTACACGTTTAAATGTTAAGTGTTTGGTTAAAAATAATTTTGAAAAATATTGGCCTCAAAAATAAAAAATTTCTTGGACTAAAACCCGGTTCAAACTAACCGGTTAAATTGGATTTCGCACAGCATGGTAGAGTTCACGCATTTTGACTTCAATCAAACTAACTGCAGCGACACATTGAGTCGTAAAATATAAACAAAATCATTAAAATATTAATACAGATGAGCATATAGCGACTACGAGGTTGTTAAAGAAGTTAAATATATATTTCCTTTAAAAAAGCCAATGAAAAAAATGATATATTGAAACAAATTTGACAAATTGTATGTTTGAGTTTATTGGGGTTTGGATCAAATACAAATAAAATTAACGTGTTAAACGTGAAAATCAATTAGAGTAATTATATATACATATATATGTATAATATATACATATATGTATATTTTCATGTTTTTTTTGTACACATGTGTATAATTTAAGATAAATGATGTTGTACATATGTGTATATTACGTAACTAAAGATTAAATAAAATTATACATATGTGTATAATACAACATTTTTTTTTTATTTTTTTAATGAAACTGGAATGAAATATAAGAATTTTGGTTTTTTTACTTTTTTTAAATTTTTATTATTTTTTGTTTTATGATTTTTTTAAAGATTTTTTTAAAGGTGTTTTTAGTGGTTTAAAATGGTTCTCAAAGTTCTCAATTTGCAAAGGGTTCTCTTAGGATCCTTACCCTATATATATATATATATATATATATATATATATATATATATATAGAGAGAGAGAGAGAGAGAGAGAGAGAGAGAGGGCGGTTACTGTACGATAACCCCTTATCGTACAAACAGTACGCGACACAAGTAAGCGTCCGATCAATTTTTTTAAAACACGCGCCTCTTTCTTTAAAAAGGGTAAGATCATCAAATTAGTCTCCGTTACTCTCCCTAAAATCACTCGCAATAATCAACCTATAATCAACTAATCTCGGCGACGAAACGTACTCATACAATCAACTAAACTATTAACTGATCTTTGCGACGAAGCATACTACATTCAAATCATAACGAAGATGGATAAAATGAAAAACCCTAACTCATCAGCTTCAACGAAGGAATGAAGATCAAAGCATAAACAAGATAAACCTCATATTACTAATAAATCAGGTGTTTGTTTATTATTCCTATAATCGTTTTAGGTTTTAGTGAGGTTTAAACAGTTGTTTCCCTGAGCGTTTGACAACAATCAGTAGATGTAATCGTTTTTAGGGTTTAATTTTAGGTTAAATTGTATTATTTGTTTTTAATTATTGGTTATTACGTTGTCAATTAATCTCTGTTTGTAAGCGTTTGAAAAGCATTTGGGATGATTTCACCATATTAATCTGTCTAGTTAATGTGAATGTAATTATGAGTGTTTATTCAGCGTGTTTCAACTGACTATGCAACTGCATCTGTCAGTTTGATGAGCGTTTGACAAGCGTTTGGAAAGCTTGTTTGTGATGACTAAATAACATGTGCTTTAACAGGTCTTATGCATTTGATGAGTGTTCGGTAAGCTTGTTTGTTATGGCATGGAGATTAAGGATGGCATGGAGAACAACCAAAAATGGGGTAGATTGTGGGATTTTTGCTATGAGACACATGGAGAAATATGATGGGAAGAAACCGTGGACATGCGGATTTTACAAGGAAGGTACTAAACAAGTGAATCAGCTAAAAAAGTTGATGACAAAGTATTTGGGCAAAATCCTTCTGTCAGATCTAAACAAGAAAAGAGATAATCTTATCGAGAAGGCGCACAAATTTACTGAAAATAACGACACCGATATGTCCGGGGAGGAAATTGTTGAATAACTCAAAAGAAGGCAACAACTAATATGACTACTTTCAAAAACTTTGTTGTCTATTTTAGTCAATAACCTTAGGTTAGGAAAAATTAACTAACAAAAACATTGGAATATTATTACCACACAAAATACTACATGATAAAAAAATTAAATAAAAGCATTACAAAACGCATCAAAACTCTCAACACATCACCCACTGCCCTCCTATTCGAATAGTGACTTGAGAAAATCCAACTTCAATTTCATTGAACGGTTTAGTTCAAGAATTGCCTTTGATATTGCTTTGAACTGTTCTAACTCATTCTTCCCTATGCCAACCATAAACAAAACCGCAAGATTTCGGATAGCACTTGCATGCATTTTGACAAGAACATTCGTAATAACATCCCTGTAATCCATGTTATTGTTGAGCATCACAAACTCATGTGTTAGCTTGTCACGACAAGCTTTGTCGGCGGCTACCTGCTCAACAATTTTCATCTTCAAGTCTTCCTTGAAAGATGATGATGATGATGCATCCATTATAATTGATTTTGAGATGTGTGGATAATAAGTGTAACATAATATAGCATATATAGGAAAACATCACGAACCAAATAGTAGAAAAAGGACAACATAACACAAAAGAACTGCAGGCTCACGGACCAAAAAAGTAAAAAAAAATCATAATAAAAAGACAAAAACGCTTGAACAACGCTCAAAACTATATACTCAAGGACGCAACATAGAAACAGTGCAAGGGCAAAGTTTGAGACGCTCATTATACGCTATAAAACGCTAAGCCACTGTATCTGGTTAAACAAACTAATTTTTAAATAGTTTTGTACAAAACTTAATTACATTTATTATTACTTATCTGCCAAATTTTGGAAAAAAGAGTTTTGTAATGATAGCCTACATCAAATCAATTAAATTAAATTACACTATGTCAACTACCAAAAGATTAAAAAAGTATATCTATCACGCTTATAAGACGCTTAATAAATAATAAATGACATTTTGATAATCATAGCCCACATCAAAATTAAATGACATTGAATAACTCTATCTCAACTACCCACAGTTAATAGATATCAAAATTATGTCTAAATATTTCACATCCATGCTTGTTATTCAAATCACACTAAAAAAACAAACACAAAAATAATTTCATGTGATAAAACTGTTAAAAGCATGATGAAGGCCAAGCTTGAACTTGAGAAAGAAAAGGACGAGAAGTTTCTCAACGCCCTTCAACACTCACAGGCCTACGTGCTTCAAGAGAAATCAAAAACTCTTGATACGTACAACGAACTCATGGAGCTACCAGACAGTGAGTTCAAGGCAAAAACTGCTGAGTTCCTGAAACAGCAGACTACATGCTACGACTCCGTGTATGGTACTTTGGTTGACATGGTTTCAAAAGTGTCAACCAACATGGAGTTCAAGGAAAATGGGCGTGAGATCATCAAGAACCAGGGAGCCATGGGGGTTGATGGGGTTTGGGTTGATGGGGGCTGATGGGGTCTGATGGGGTTAGATGATAGGGGTCAGATGGGGTGTAACACCATGTATTAAAAAAATAAATAAATAAAAATTTTATCTTTTGTTATACGTTTGTCATACGCTTGTTATACGTTTGTGAAACGTTTGTTTAAAAAAAGGTAACTACATAACACACAATCTAAAAAAAAACTAACTAACTCTTTCTATCTAAAACAATCAACTACGAGTTCATTATTGCGGTTGATGCTGCAATGCTTTACAAGTTTTGCTGTTGTGACCAAGTAGGTGACAAATTTGACACTCTCTATAACCCTTCCCAGAGCGACTAATGGATCTCTTTCTTTGATTTAATTCTTTTGTGCGAGCCACGACCCTTGTTTCTTATTCCAGTAGGTACAAGAACGGTAACTTTTGATGGCTGTTCAAATCCTAAAACAACAGCAAATCTATCCCTTTTAGAAGGACGTACCCTTTCATACCGAGTTAAGTCTGCTTTTTCAATCATCAAATTCATCTCATCTCTAACTTTAATTAATTCATCAATATCTGCAACATAACTATTGATAAGGTATTCACCGGCATACTTTATTTCTCTTGAAATTTCTTTTATCTTCCTGTTCAGATCATTACTAAACTCTGACATTGGAACTGTTCTGATATTCACCGCAACCTCTTTCCTCCATCGATCATTTATATATATTTTAGGGAATTTCTTGACTTGATACATATTCATGACGTAGAAAATATGGCGACACAACAAACCATATTGTTTGAATCTTTTGCATGAGCATGTTGCAATAGACTCTTCACCAAACACATCGTCCTTCTTAAACACAACCTAAAAAAGTAAAACGCTTGTTAATTAACTTAAACTTAAACAACTTTAAACTAAACGCTTAATAAACGCTCATAATTACCTCCAAAAAACCTGGAACATACGCATTAAAATCCATTATTTTACACCTCAAAAACCCTCCTTTTTCACAAGAACTGAATTGTGAAACACCACCAACAATTTCATTCATTTCATCTTGAAGATCATTAAATATAGCTCTTGTATATATCCTAACCGCTTCCCTTTCAAGATAACATCTGGTTTCTAACTAAGGATACGTGTACATACTATCATGATCACACAGTCTGCCATTGTATCTCTGTATCTCCATACAAAAATCAAAATGGTTGAAAAACTCAACTAATGTTAATTGAGAATTTGTAGCTTTTCCAAAAAAAATGGTTTTCTCTCTCTGATCTTGACGTTGTACGCATCAATCCAGACAAAAGTTCATCTATATAAAAAGCAGGTATCCAATAAAATCTGATTTCATACATATCAGTAAGCCATTTATTCTTGTCAAGCTCAAACTCAACAATTATAGCCTACCATTTTTCCTCAAATTCTAAAGGACTAATTGAATCGGTCCACACAATGTTACATAGCCTACTCTTAAAATCTTCGTTGTTACATAAATCAGCCCCCGCCTGATACACAAAAAACATGTTAAACGCTTGTGGAAATGCTCGTTGTCACAATACATAATCATGTTACGCTCATAAAACGCTCACATATTAAACATCAAAGAAAAGACTGTTGCCATTAAACGCTTGTCAAACGCTCATTATTTAAACTGCTTAAAACACAATTAAGAAAGTTACCTTGTCAGCAACTTTCTTCATGATATGCCACATACATAACCTATGCCTTGTATTTGGAAACACAGCTGCAATAGCTTGCTTCATAGCAGGGTCTTGATCAGTAACAACAACCTTCGATGCATGACCAAACGACTTAAGTAACATTTGCAATAATCATGTGTACGATTCAATAGTTTCAGAAGCTAGTAATCCAGCACCGACAGTAACACTATGAAAATGGTTATCAATTGCCGTGAACGGGACAAAAAACATCTTGTACCTGTACATAGAAAATCATATAAAATACACACAAAACATATACATACAGACAATCCTATACATACACACAAACTTACTTGTTAGTCTTAAATGTAGCATCAAAAGATATAATATCCCCAAATGCAAGATAATTACTCTTTGAAGTCTCATCAGCCCAAAACATACGAATTAACTCAGGATCATCTGACATCATATTCAAAAGAATAATCGGATGAAAATGTTTTCTTCGCACACAATCTCTGAACAATCATCTCAGCATCATACTCTCCAATATAACAATTCAAACCTTGTTTAAAATTCTTACAATCATCTTTAGTTGCACCTACCTTTTCAAACCCACTGTACTGTGTTCTCATAAGGTTAAACGCTTTAACAGGTCCCAAGTTCATATTAGAAAGCTCATAAATAGGTTCCTCTTGGACATGTGTTAACTTCCCCGCAGAACGAACAAACTGCATATCAGAATCTGCAACCATTCTATGATTATGGCTTTCAACAAAATCATCTACTTCAAAAATTTCACCATCAACAGATTTAAACTGTAGATGTGCTCTACAATCATATCTAATTGTCGGCCTCTTCCTCCTTTTGTAATATGGCTTGCTTGATTCATTACAATCACCTTTTGAATCATACATTTTAGCTGGCTTGTGACCTTCTTTACAACATGTAAAATACTTGGTCTTTAGTACACCACCATGGACGTAAGATCCACCTTTACGAACCCCAAATCTAGCTTTCTTAGCATATTCACTATAAAAATCAAATGCTTGATCAATTGACGAAAACATCATTCCTTTAACAGGTCTGTATGAAGAAGCAACTTCAGGAATGATATCAACCCCTTGATCTTCAACCAAAACACTTGAATCATCTACACAAAACATAAAAATAAACCATATTATAATCCAAACACGCTCAAATTATAATCAAACCATTTTAACAATCCTAATAGTAACACGCTCATAATACGCTCATATTATACAACATTATAATCAATCATAGTAACACGCTCATGATACGCTCATAGTATGAAACATCAAAAATCAAAGACAATCCTAATATGAACACGCTCGCAATCTAAACTAATCAATTATCATGTGATTCTCATGGAAACGAACATACAGGTTACTGCCACGATTATAAACATAGTATACATCTACTGTTAATTAATTCAAACACAGCAAAAACTTACATTCACGATCATCTTCCATTTCAAACCCCTAAAATCACAAAAATCGCCTAAAAAACTGGTTCGTGTACTCAAGAGATCTCAATTGATAGTTTTTGGTACAAAAATTGTTTCATAAATAAGAAATTGATTTTGATTAAGCTAAATATCAGGATCGTAACCGTTTATACGCAAATTACCAAATTTAAATAACGAATCAAAAAGACAATCGTACCCTTCTCGCTTAAAAATACACGGGATCTTCTCAACCGATTTCAACTGAATGATAAGTAAAGATCGAAGCTTGCTGTTGTCGCGTACGGTTTTGTACAATAGGGATTAGAGTATTCCATCTTTTCTCTCTCTCTCTCTATATATATATATATATATATATATGTATATATGGGTGGGATCAATAGAGAACCACTTTTAAAGAGAGAACTAGAGAACTCTATTAAAACCATTGATTTCACTAGATCAATGGCTAAAAAAAGAACGGGATAAAAAGAAAAATAAGTTGGGTTTTTTTAATGAGAAAGGGTAAATTTGGAAGATGCACAAAAACACAATCAGTCATTCTTCTCTCATCCTTTGCTCTTCTCGCAGACCAACACCCTATGGTTTTGACACTCTTCGAATCGATCACCTATTTCATCCAATTGAGTACGAAATCAAACAGAAAAACGAAGAATACCATCAAGTAAGCAATAATATTTATCAGTTTCACACAGTATCAACATCAATTAGGCATATTACACTGAAATCTTGTTCAAACGTTTATGTTTTTTCTTTTTATGGTTAATCGAAGAACAATCGTGTCGATTAGTCTCATAATAAGGGTCGATTAGACATATATTGTGTCGATTCCGAATTATTTGTGTATATATTGTTGATTAGGAGTATTATAGGTGCTGGTTAGGTGTACTTGGCGTCAAATCTGTACAATTGTATGTGTGGTGTCAATTAGGTGTACTATAAGTACTGATTATGAGCATTTTCTTTATGTAGCGTCATACATCGATAGCAGTTCATTAATTTACATGATTGATGAAATATTAAAAATATATAATACATGAATGATGTATCTACTGTGTAATTTTTAATTATAATGCACATATGCACTGTTGAACATAGTAATGGTAATGGTTTTTAGCATGTTTATTTATACTGCATATACGTAATGCATCTGTAAAAATGCGATAAGAATATTAGGTCATTTGTGTAGTTTAGTTGTGATGATAATGCCCATATGTGATGATAATGTTAAGGTAGTAATGTTAATGCATATATGCAATACATATTATGATAATAATGTTCAACTGCGACGATAATGTTAAAGCGTTTGTTTAGGTATAATACATATACATAATACATTTAAAGATAATAATGTCTAGACTGAAAGCAAAACATGGGAAATTTACTAACAACAAAATTGAAGTTGTTTCGGACAACAATGACGAATATAGGAGTGTTGAAGGTATGGTTATATATTCTGATACATTTCATGCATTTTGTATTTTGATAATGTATACTTGAATCAACTATATTACTTATTTGGCACATATATGAGAACTACGAAAAGGTTAAAAAGCCCATGAAAGGTGAAGAATGTGATGCTCGTGGATGAGGAATATGAGCCGAGGTATGTTATCATGGAACAATAATTATGTGTTTCAGAAATGCTATTTCGATCATCCAGCTTGTCCAAATATGTTGTGAAATTGAACATAACTCAAAAGAAAAATAGCAAGTAAACAAACGTAAAGTTTAAATTTCATAAATTATGTCATCATTTAGGCATATATGAATTATTGATGTACTATTTGCATATGCGGGTGATGTATTATATATATGCATTACTTGCATTACAGATGTATTACACATATGCATTACAGATGTATTACACAAATCATTACATATGTATTAGACATATGCATTACAAATGTATTACACTTATATGAGGTTATGGCGTGTTGCACATATGTAATACTAATGCACTACATATGTGCGATACACATGTAATACACGTATTATATATGTGAACAAACATAATTATTTATCTGTTTTATTGAAACAGAATGAAAGAAAAGAAGCAGGGAGGACCGTAGTCAACGAAGATGTCAATTCAGGTAATTAGTCAGCCACAATGACTGTGCTAAATAGTTTTGAAAATAAGATCGAACTAAGAGAGTATGACACAGTGGTATGATCAATTATACGAATGGTTTTCGACATGAACGAGGCGATGGCTTATATTTTTGACAACTTAATGTCGAGTGTGTGCAACTTTAGATGTAGACCAGTTTTCAATCGCAAAAGCACATCATACAAATTGGTTAGTTGATTGTAATTTCAATACGGTAGTGGTGCATATGTAAGTCATTAGTATTGCGTATGTGTATTATATTAACAATACATATATTTAATATATTAGTAATACATATTCTCGTGATTCGTGTTTGTTATAGTGGTTGCTTTTTTATTTGTTTACACAGACTGTCATATTTTCTAATTATCTAAAATCGGTTGGACACCCGAAGGCGGAAGCTATGAGTCTAGCAAGGACAAGAAAAATGAAGTTAGCATGGGCAACAAAAGATAATGTGATAGATTGTCGGATATCCGCGATGCTGCACATGCAACGCTATTAAGAAGGTGCCAGGTTCATTGTGATTTCAGCATGGGCGATGTTGGGAAGGTTAAACTGATCAAGGTTCTTCAGGTGAAATATGTAGCTCACATATTTCTTTTGGGAGCAGACGTTGTTAAGAAGCATATGTTGTAAGATACTAGAGAGTGGGAAAGCAAAAACTAAATAAACGTTTATGATTTATAAAGTCTCGTTTAAGGGTGTTCATGGATTATAGATAATCATTATGAATGAAATAAATAACAGTTTTGTAAAAGCATAGGGCGTCAGTTAATTTATGATAATGTGAACGGGTTTGACATGAATGTTTGTTTCTGTGTTTCATACATGCACGCAAATGAAAATGTTTGTGCGCTGTAGATGAATGAGTATATTACGCGTTACTATGTATGTTTGTTTGATACATGCATGAGAATGTCAAAGGCCTAAAACTAGTAACACGTGCTCGGCATGTGTGTTAAGTATTTTATGCATTAATGGTGTGTTATTACATGAATTAAACGTAGATTATACATTACATGTGCATGATGCGTAAGGTATAAACAGTAGACTCGTATACGATGATCAATAATATATGTAAAACACACAATGTATAAGTATAATACGAACATATAAATAAGGACGAGAATTTTACATTACATGGTACACTTTGATGTTTAAAATGTAGATAAAACTCACAACATTGTATATATATGCCACACAACATATCTATAATATAAAAATATAACATTTTGTACGTTGTATGAAAACATGTATAATCATGTAGGACTACACACATGTAATATTTGTATAAAACTGAACGACCCATGTACAATAGCGTGAACATGTATCTGTCAAGATGTGCATAAATGATATATATCACATAGGTAGTACGCACATATGATACAGAGTGGAGTTTTCATATGTATGAAGGTACATACACAGTGTTTAAAACGTGGGTATAACACTTAAATACACATATGTATTACATTCATCTAGGTTTCAAGGGTCGAGGTATCAATATCAATAACAATGTTCTAAAGCAAAATATGCAACACACATGAAAAACGCACTTGTTTTATATTTGAAACAATGTAATGCGTATACACATTGTAAAAGGAACAAAATCGGATAGAAGCAATACGGGCCGTTCATCTAACATAACGATCGACAGCATGATCGGGTGATGACTCGGTCGTAGTGGCATTAGTAGCAACAACATTGGCTTCTTTAGCAATCTGGAACTTCTAGCAACATGAGTCATGATCGGTTACATATACGTGGCATGCCTTGCTCTATCTTGATTAAGGAGTGTTTGAACATATCTTGACCTGTTTACAACAGCCTGCATTTCCCTCATAAGAATCCAACACGAAACCCCCTAATGCCAAAAAGAAAAAAACATAATTAGTATAACAATATTAAAATGATAGATTAAAGAGAATAATTCAAGTAAAAATGAAAGAAACATAACAGTATTTAATTTGATTATTTACATATCCAACCTTTTCACCATAGCAAATTAAGAGCATCATTCAGATGATTTTCACTTGTTCACAGGTTTGTACATGTGTTTCACCGAGTGCATAACTAAACTAGAGTGTTTCCCATTTATTAATGAAAACCAGAATTTGAACCAGACTTGATTCTAATACCAATTATTCTAAACAGTTTTTATAAACCACGTTCACAAGTCTAACCCATAAGCTGCAATAGTTAATTTCATGTATACAGCATTACATTACATATATGTAGTACATAATGTATTATATTATATATGTATTACATGGATCAAGATGTCATTTTGTTGTTCAACACAAATGTATTGTAATAGATTTTTGGTCGAGGGGCTAAAATTTGACGTTACATCTGCATATGATCTTACATATATCATGATATTTATTTTTTAATTAACTATATATTATTAATAGTAATACATATACGCAATACTCAAAACTCGGTATTAGACATATGTAATACCCTGTTTTACACACACACACACAAACACACACACACACATATATATATATATTGTCGGACCGGTGCGGGACACGGTTTCCCAACGATTCACGGGGCAACGTGTTAGAGTGCGGAATCCTCTAACACGGCGATTCGGTGGTGATCAACAACGCACGGTTACAATTCCTAAGACGGTTTGACACCTAGGGACGGAGGAAAAGACCGACACGACGAAGATTGGCAGAGAGGTTTTTCGGCAGCAGCTGGTTCGTGACTGTGTGTAATGTGTGCCCTCCTTCGTGAAATTTCCTAAGTTTCGTTTATATATCGAGTACTGATTCGATCGAATGAGTATCTCATTCGATCGAATGAGTCCTGGTTCGATCGAATCAGTCACTGATTCGATCGAATCAGTTTCTTTTGACATTTTCAGTCCGTTAACTTGGTTTCACGATCGTTATTTTCATATCGAACCATCCGGATAGAACTGGGGACATACACATGACATTTCATGTCCTAACAAACTCCCCCTTGGAGCCAGTTCTATTTACTTATAATAAATCGAGTTCTCTTGCTCGATCGTAACTCCCCCTTGGAGTTATCTCACTCTCTCTTTTCTCAAAGCTAGTGGTGCGCACGTTGCATCCACGAACTCCTTTCTTCATGAAGTTCTCTCAAGATCAAATGGTTCAGTCAGTCAGACTTACCATAGGTTCCGCATATCCTGAGAAGCTGTCAATTGGAATTTTAGATAAACATTTAAGCACAATCTATCCCAATTTTCCAAAACAAATTACATTCAACTCAAGAACAATTACAATCAGAAGATTAAACCTTGAATTACAACAAGAAACAAAATAAACATGACAATTAAGCTTCAGTTTCTTGTGCATACTTCTTCTGTTGCTCTTTCCAGTTTGATCCTGCATGTATGTCATAGGCAAAGCAAATCCTAATGACATTTCTATACGTTAATGCTTGCTCTCTGTCTTCGGGGGCATAAAGAATCTCTGTCTTGTATAGCGTATAGACATCCTCCCGTGACAAGTTTGTGAGCCACATAGGATCAAATATGCGAATTGTGCTCCAATTTCCATTGTCGTTGAGCACGATAACTGCTTCATGCAGTCTTCCATCATAGTACCAATGCCTGAATGCTTTGTAGAAGTCCTGCTTCATCTTTCTTAGAGGAATCTTCTTCATCGTGAGTGGTGGCATGTACTTCAAGATAACCTTTGGCCTGTTGGTGATCGGATCGATCTCCTTTTTACTTGTATATCTCTTTGGCCTCTGTGGAGTGATCATCTTCCATTTTGAGTTGTATTCCTTTCGCAATACACTCTGATAGTACGTGGCAAATGGAGATGAACTGGCGTAAAGCATATCAAGATAGTTCAGACGGTTTAGATCATAAGTAGGAAGAGTCTTCAAGTCAGTGATACGTTGAAAGTACTCAACCCCTTTTTCTCTCTTGATAGCAATGCAATTAAGATCCTTCAGACACGCCCAAGCAATAATCTCTCCTGAAGTTCTACGACCCTTCATCTTATAAGACGTTGTGTGAGGAATGGTCGGCTTTGCTTGTCGTCTGGACCTTATCTTCTGAAGAATAGCGTTGAAAGCTTTCTTGCATTCTTCTGTTTTCTCAACGAATTCGGCTTGATCTGCTTCAGAAGGCTGTTTCATTGTGTTTGACCTTTCGTCAGCCTTCTTCTGTATTTCCTCCTCTGTTACATTTTGGAAGAAACTTGCAGAGTTAGGAAGATTGTCAGTTTGAGACGTGTAGTATTCTGGATATTCTTCCTGTGTCAAGTCTTCCAATTCAACTTCATCAAATTGAGAGGGATCAGCGGCCGTAGATGATGTTGAGTCAGGTGTAGCAGCCGAAGAAGATGTTTGTTCTGTTGAAGGCAAAGCCAGATACTTGCCTGTTTCTTCATTGTATAGCTCAAACATTTGTTCCAGTTCTTCTTCTGTGAAATTGTGTGAAATTTCACCTTCTTCCAAGTCTCCACTTGCGAAGTTTTGCTGCTCATCTGGATTGTCCAGTAAAAACGTGAAATATTCCGCTGCTGTTTTTGATTGCAGCGGTTGGACATTAAACGGATCAGCATCACCTGTTTGATTAAAAACCACAATGTAACACAAATTTTAAATAAACATATGTAATATCATAAACATGAAATACAATACCATTACATATGAAACTAAGTTTACATACAAATCATTAATTAAAAAGATTTAACATTTAAGTCCTCACTACATTCACTCAAAATACTCTCAAATACCTTCACCTCCATCATCAGAAGAGTCCAGTTCGTCTGTGTCCACATCGACATTGCTTGGACCTTCCAGACGAAGAACATCTCCTTTCAGCTCAGTGATCTTTGCTTCAAGGCTTAGATTTGACTCTTTCAGCTCGTTGATCGAAGATCCTTGTTCAGCGACAGTAGCATTTAGTTGACTGTTTTCAAGCCTGAGCATTTCGTTCTCAGCTTGAAGTTTAGCAATCTGCTCATCTCTAAGTCGATTCTGTTCTTCTTGCTCTGTCTTGAACAATAACATCTTCATCATAGCCTTGTGAAGATCAGCAATTTCAGATGCAACCTTTTGAGGTATAGACATTTCAGGTTAAGGTTGAGGAGTAGGTTGTGGTGCTGACTGCGGTGTTGGTGGCTGTGCTGGTTGAGCAGGAGGGGCAGCAGAAGTCCCAACTGAAGGACGTGGTTGATCGGAAAATAAACTCCGATACTTTCTTGTAACCTTCTTCTTCTGCCTCTTTGCAGGCCTTTCTTCACTCGCATCTGCCTCAGCCGGTTGTTTCTCGGCTCTAACTTCTTCACCTGCCTCCAGATCCTCGACATTTAGATACCAATCTGCCTGTTTTTCAGCTTCTGTCCTTGTGTCTTCCGTGACCGCCACCTCCTCAGTGTCAGAATCGTCGCTGGATTCCTGATATGGTAAATTCTCGACGTCTGAATCACTGGCAGGATTTCTCCACTTCCTCTTCGGAGGGGCCCTGTAGGACGGATTGACAATATGCCCGAAGCATCGCTTGAGTGGTGGCCTGGTGGGACGTTCTTTGTAAGATTTGAGACGGTTGAGAGTCTCATTCTTCATGTGGTCCAGTTTCACCACATCACCTTCATGTTCTTTCAGTAGACCCGGTGCTTGAGTATCAACAATCATCTGCACGAACCTCGGGTACTGAAGAAACTTCTCGCTCTTCCCTTGTTTTAACGTGATGTTTTCCACCATATGACCAAACGTCATTTGAGAGAAATTGTAAGGGCGGTTCATCACCAGAGCAGCTACGGTGAACTGCATGCTTTCCCTCAGCTTGTCAAAGCTTGTTCGTTGAGGCCCCAAGCAATGCATCACCACGTGTGCCAGATACTTGAATTCGGGGCACAGGTTGGCTTTGTGAAGCAGACCGGCATTGAGATCGCCGTCATACTTCATTCTTGCAAAACATCCTCTAGTTGCAGCAGGATGTAACGAAGTAGGGTCTGATTCAGAGTCTTCAAACCCACAGACTTCTCTGAGGACTTGAGCAGATACGACAATATCGTGTCCTCTGACGATGGAGCGAATTACCGACGGCACGACTGATTTGTCGTGCGTGGCATTCCTCCAAAATTCCTGTTGAACCGACATAATGGGCTCCACAATCCTCGAGATAGGTCCTTGAATCCTGGACCGCTTTAGAAACTTTATCACTGTTGCAAAATCCTTCCCGTGGCTAGACTTTTCGTCCAGGAAAGCCACGATATTGTGCTTGATGGACGTTTTGAATGGAGCAACCACTTCTGCAACTTCAGCCATTGAATCTGTAAACTTAAACGTGTTAGAACGAACAGATATCGAAACGACTGAATGCGTTTAAAATTTTCAAACTTTCTGGACTAGTTCGATCGAACGAGCACCACATTCGATCGGGTGAGCTATTCATTCGATCGAATGAGATCTGGTTCGATAACAGACAATCGAATGAGATAGATCTTATCATTTACTTCTGATTCGATCGAACTACTAATCGAATAAGTTACATTCGATCGAATAAGAAACTCGTTCGATCGAATAGACTGATTCGACTCATTCAAGCTGAAACCCGGAAATGAAGAACACCCGGACCCGGAAAATCAAAACGACCAAAAACCCTATCAAATCACGGTTAAAAACAAGTAAAACTTACATTTTTGTAATCTACGTGAAAAACTGGATAAAATGATCGGATCAAAAAGAGGGTTTGAAAAAAACAATATTTGAGAGAGAATCCGGTAATATTTTTTTCGAATAACACTGTCCGATCGAATAAGTTTGAATATTTATACTGTTTTTGGACTTATTCGATCGAATGGACTTGTTCGTTTGGATCATTCGATCGAATGAGATTCTATTCGATCGAATGAGTCTCTTCACAACTGTTCGCATTCTCTCACACACTGATTCGATCGAATCAGTTCATTCGATCGAGTTATTCGTTCGAATAGCAACCTATTCGATCGAATGAGGGAAAACATTTGAAAAATAAATTTTATAAATTTCTCATTTCCCGTCCATCGATCGTGATGCCTATGAACCTGCACGAAAACATAAACTTTTGACACTTGGTTAGTTTTCGTAGACATTTTCCAATCCTGAGAGCTTCGTTCCTACAGAACATATAGATCATAATACATTAGTAACAAATGGAAAAATATCAGGCTCAAACATCTTTGGGTTTTCTTGTCACTTCATTCTTTCTTTCATGCACAGCCTGTTGCACAGATGAACATTTAGCAACCTGCATGAAGTTTTCTTTCATTCCTACACACTGGATAAACATTTAGTAGGAACAGACAGGGATCAGACTACCTGTCACGATGATTTCTCATCGATTCTCAAACAAACAGAAATAGATAAAATAAAAAAAATAAATAGAAATAAAATCTTTTTGGTTTTTTTATCAAGATATTTACAGGGAGGGACAGGGATCAGACTACCTGTCACGATGATTTCTCATCAACATTAAAGCAGAATAAAATAAAAAAAAAAAAAAAAAAGATTAATTCAGAAATTTTTTTTTTTTTTTTTTTTTTTTTTTTTTTTTTTTTTTTTTTAATATTCAAACTGAAATAAACAACTGTACAAAAATTTAAAACACATTATTTTTGGTTGAGAAGGATCTATAATAAGAAATCATACAGACGTATATGACTATCTACTGAGACTTTTCGAGATTTTTCATTTTTTTTTTTTTTTTTTTTTTTTTTTTTTTTTTTTTTTTAACAGAATATACGAAGTTAAACAAGACATAATGAATATTCTTTTTGTGAGAAAGATCCGAACAGGAATCATACTAATTACGTGACTGTCACACAGATCCGTGTTTAGCTGTATTATGACATAAAGAAACAGGTTGTGAGCATGTAAATAACTTAAAATGGTTTTCATCGTTTCTGTGATACGAGTTAGGTTCAATTATGTCTCAAAATTTAAGTGGGTATCAACTCAGAGATTATGATGCCTCCTATCTATTCTCAAAGCGTATTTGGCTTTCCCCAAGTCACCCCGAATTGACCTTGACCCATAGTGTCTGATTAAAGTTGTAAGTGTCTTCATCTGCTTCCCGTTTTCTTTCTTACTCCATGATTGAGAAGTCTTGACATTGTTAACTCTAGAATGTTTCAATCACTCATAATGTAAATTTTTTTTTTTTTTTTTTTTTTTTTTTTTTTTTTTTTTTGCATAGACTTCAGAGTAGTAAACAATTGCAAGTCCCGAATCTGGATCACTGCAGTTTCTTCACACACTATCTTTATGGGAATCAGAACACTTATGGGCTCGTGTATGACTGGGTAGTCGCTTTTCTGCCTATCATTCGGAAAGATATATATGAAGACATACAAAACTCTTAAGGAGTTTCCACGTAAAATCGAGTAGATTTAGTTTGTATCACATCTACTTTTACGCACCATAAAAAGCTACCATGACACACAATGACCGTTCTAAAGCCTTTTAAGCCTAATAACTTCACTAGTTAAGCACACATAATCAGTGTATCTATCATTTTCCAAAGTTGGATCAATTTCTCATTTTCTGAATATATATGAATGTCTTTTAAAACAATAACGTTTAAATTATTTCGCCCCGATCAAGTCAAAGTCTTCAGGTAAACGGCTATCCTGAAGATCCAATGGATCAACTGGACCGACCACATACGAGTATGTGTCCTTCTAACTAAGTATAACCGACTATTTTTCAGCGAAAGAATAAAACTCATCAAAACCCGCCCCGATCACTTTCAGTCATCTGGTTAATGGCTATCCTCATAATCTACTAGTAGAAGTAAGGACCAAAACACATCCGAAAATGTGTCCATCAAACTGAGGTAACCGACATAATTTTAAGCGATAGTGATGTATAAAAATTTAATATAAGAAAAATGAAAATAGCAAATCCTTTTGATGTCTCAGTATGATAGCGTCTGTGTACTATCACCTTTCTTGTAACAAGATCAACTTCTCACAATTTTGAATTTTTTTTTTTTTAATGTTTTTGGGTTTTTGTATTTTATATTGTTTTTGGTTTTTCTAAACCTTTCTCCCCCTAGAATTTATAAAAAACAAAATCTTTTTGGATTTTTCAAAATTTTTAAGAAAAGAAAAAATGAAAACAATTTAAATGATATCTTCAGGAACATCATCTGATACACGTTTAACGCCGTTGATCTCTAGTAAATATAAAAACCGTGGTTTATCAAATGCTTTAGTGAAGAGATCAGCGCGTTGTTCCTGAGTGGGGATTTTTATCACATCGATTAACTTCTTTTCGTAGCAGTCACGAAGGAAGTGATATCGAATTTCGATGTGCTTCGTTTTGCTAAAGTGGACCGGATTTTTGGTAATTGAAATTGCAGCAGAATTATCAATATATATGGGAGTAGTAGAACATTCAATACCGTAGTCACGCATTTGTTGCTGAATCCAAATAACTTGAGAACAGCAACTGGCAGCCGCAATATATTCCGCCTCAGCTGTTGAAGTGGAGACTGACGTCTGTTTTTTGCATTGCCACGTTACTAAACGACTTCCAAAGAACTGACATCCTGCTGTTGTTGATTTGTAATCGAGTTTACAACCACCATAATCCGAATCACTATACGCATGAAGATCGAAGTTGTCATCATAAGGATACCAAAGACCCCAATCTGGAGTACCCTTCAGATAACGCAAAATTCTTTTGACTGCAATCAGATGGGAGACCTTCGGCTTTGACTGGTAACGTGCACAGAGACACGTAGCAAACATTATGTCAGGCCGAGAAGCAGTCAGGTACATTAGAGATCCGATGATCCCTCTATAGTGAGTTGGATTGATCAATTCACCCTTCTCGTCAGGATTAATCCCGTGATTAACCTCTAAAGGAGTTCCCTGTGAAGAAGAACTCAACATCTCAAACCGTTTCAAGATGTCATTGACGTATTTTGTCTGGTGAATGAAGATACCGGAATCTTTTTGATCAACTTGAAGTCCTAAGAAGAACTTCATCTCACCCATGGAGCTCATTTCAAATTTTTCTTTCATCACTTGTTCGAACTCCTTACAAAGTGTTTTATTCGTGGATCCGAAGATGATGTCGTCCACGTACACTTGTACCATAATTAGATCTCCTTCTTTTTCTTTTGTGAATAGCGTGCAGTCAATGGTTCCCCTTCTAAACCCGTTGTTCAGAAGGTGTTTGGATAGTTCTTTATACCAAGCTCTCGGGGCTTGGTGAAGACCGTACAAAGCCTTGTTGAGCAGATAGGCTTTGTCCTTGTGATATGGGTCTTCAAAACCTGGAGGTTGTGCCACATATACGGTCTCTTCGATGTGACCGTACAAAAAGGCACTCTTGACGTCCATCTGATATACTTTGAAATTCTTGAAAGATGCATACGCCAAGAACATCCGGATTGCCTCCAAACGAGCAACCGGAGCATATACCTCATTGTAGTCTAGGCCTTCGATTTGCCTAAACCCTTGGACCACCAGGCGGGCTTTGTTGCGAACAATCACTCCACGATCGTCACGTTTACATTTTAGTACCCACTTAGTGCCAATTTTCTTCTGTCCTTTGGGGAGATCCACCAGCTTCCACACACCAAGTCTTTTAAACTGCAATAATTCCTCTTGCATGGCTGAGACCCAGTTGGAATCTTTCAGCGCATCTGTGGTGCTGTGTGGTTCTTCTTGTGCTAAGAAGCATTCATGGGCATTAAGAGCAACTGATCCTGACTCCATCATTTCTGTGTAGAGACCAAAATTCAGCTGTCGACGAGTTTTGACACCCTGTTGAATGTCCCCTATAATGTTGTCTTGTGGATGATCACGTTCAGTTCTAACAACCGGATTGTCAGGAACGACAACATTTTGTTCCAAGTTAGTTAAGTTCGGCTCAGGAACTGGAGCGGATTGTGGTGCCTCTGAAGTAGACGTTAGAGGCTGATCTGCATTCGACACTTCTTGATTTGACGATGAAGGTTGTGAAGTAACCTGAGTTGGTGCCGATTGTACATCATCTGCTGGAGATTCATCTTCAGATTCAGATTCGGAAGATTCTTGAACTTGATCGCTAGACTCTGTGGAGGAAGATGATGACGGACCAGGATGAGTTGAAGATTGCAAAGATTCATCAGGAGGTGCATTTTGCGCCTCATACATCATTTGAATAGCAATCTCATACAGATTGAATGACTTGAACAATTTGTCATAATCAAACAACCAGTCTTCTCCTGTCCCCTTGGCTGGTTCTGTGTAGCGTTGAACATCGACATGGTACCATTCTTCAACTAATTTTGTTGTTCTGTTGAAGACCCTTTTGAGAGGTATGCTGTAACCCAGAAAATAGCCGTTGATGATCTTCTCCTCGAACTTATTATCGACTTGCCTTTTAAGTAACGTGCAAAGAGCCCCGAATGGTTCCAGGTGCTCTAAGTTAGGCCTTCGTCGTTGAAGAAGCTCGAAACTTGTCTTGCCGTGGCGCTTGACGATGCCTACCCGATTTAATGTGAAACAGGCGTTGGCAATTGCCTCACTCCAAAACGTAACAGGTAACACTGAGTCGGCTAACATTGTTCTTGCTGTCTCGATTAACGTACGATTTTTCCTTTCAGCAACCCCGTTCATTTGTGGAACATATGGGGCACTGAACTCCTGAACGATCCCTTTTTCTTTGCAGAAATTTTCAACATTCGCATTTTTAAATTCTGTACCGTTATCTGACCGCATTCTTCGAACCTTCAGATTGTATTGAGACTCAATAGTTGTAACCAGCAGTTGTATACACCCAAACGTTTCTGATTTTACTTTCAAGAAAAACACCCAAGAGAATCTAGAATATTCATCAGTAACCACTAGACAGTATGAGTGCCCAGAGATACTTTTGACGCTTATTGGGCCAAAAAGATCCATATGAAGGAGTTCCAACGGAATATCAATTGAGTGGAAACTCTTAGACTTGTGGGACCTTTTTATTTGCTTTCCGGCTTTGCACTGCACACACGAATCAGGGAGACGAAAACTTCTCAGATTAACTCCCTCAACTAGTCTGCGGTGCACAAGCTTGTTCATGTTCCTGACATTTATGTGTCCCATCCGTCTATGCCATAAGACAGTATCACGTTCGGATGCCTTGGACACAAAACATGTCGCCGTTGGAGACGATGACCCTGCCTTAGCCATATCCAGAATGTAGAGATCACTCTGGCGAGCAGCTGACATTAAAACCTTGTCTTCAGGAAAGTTGAAATCCTTAGCCAAGATGTGGCAATCTCGGTCGTCAAACATAACTTTGAAACCTTTGTCGCAGATTTGACTTATCGACAACAGGTTGTTCTCCAACTCTTTGATGAAATTAACTTTCTCAAACGAAATTCGCCCATTAGACACAATTCCTTGGGCCGTGATATAACCTCCTTGATTTCCTGCAAAGGAAACTGCACCTCCTTTTATTTGTCTGACTCTTGAAAGGAGATTCATGTTTCCAGTCATGTGCCTGGAAGCTCCTGAGTCTATGATCCACATGTTGAATCTTGGATCATATAGAGCAACCTGCACACAAAAACAAAAGGTTTAAATATCATTGGAAACCCAAGCCCTTATGGTCTTGGGTTTTCCATCTTCATCACGAATGAACAATTCAATCCATTTACCCTCATTAACACTGTTTTCAGATTTGACATTGTTATCAACAGTGTTAGTTTTCTTTGGTTTCCAAAAGTCAGTCTTCTTCTCAACATGTTTGAGATAGCTGGTAGAAGACTGAGTTTCACTTGTCGAAGTGGAAACACTTGGATCTGAGGGGTTTGGGGATTGGTGTGGTGAGGTTGGCTGAGGTTTCCGAGGAGAAACCGACCTCGGTGTGTGAAACCGTTCTTGACCTTGAACGTCAATGGTCGGTCGCCTTCTAGGAGGTGACTTGACATACCTCGGATCCGGAGTCGATATGTACTGCTTAGGATCCGTGTACTTATAGCAAAATCTTGCTATATGCCCTACCTCTCCACACGAAAAACAGTAGTTTCTCCCCCTTTGACTTGGTGGAGAGAAATAACTCTGGTTTTGTCTGTTATCATAGTACCCCCTGGATTTGACATTTTGGGGTGGAGTTTGTCTAGGAGGGTGTTTTGGGAAATTATGTTTTTCATTAACGTTACCCTCCTTTACAAACTGAGTACTATGTTCCACATAGACTTTCTCAGATTTAGGATTAAACTTTTTCTTCTGAGAATTTCTTGTTGTTGTTGCCTTTGACTTAGATGGTGGTGGGCCCGATTTAGTTGTGGAACCTAAGTCTGTGGCATCAACATTTTGTTTGGACTCAGGAGCCGGGTCAATGACTTCTTTACCCTTAGACTTAGAAATTTGGTTTGTGTCCTCGGGTATATAATCATTTGATTCATCATCCGGCACAGCTCCTGGTGTGCTTGAAAATTGATTCAGGATCGGGGGTGGGACATTGTTATATCCCACGCCTCTTTCCTTTTTGCCTCGGAACTCGGGAATGATGTGTTCTAATAAATAAGATGAATTTGAGTAACTTTTTAATTTGAAATTCAATGATTCAAAATCAGCTTTCAAGTTTTCCAATTCTTTTTTCAAAACATTATTCTTATTTATGTGAAAATTGATAGAGTCTTGTTGATTCAGAACACATATTTCAAGTTCCTTGTTCTGACGCTTAAGGCTATCAGTCTTTTCTTTAAAAACAGACTCTTTCTGCTTCCAAGCCTTATTCTGTGCAAGCGCGTCAGTCAGTTCCATTAAAGATCTTGAGGCTGCTTGTTTGTAAGCCTCGAGATCTTCAATTCTCTCTTTTAGAAATTGAATTTCTTGTTCATACAATTCACATTTTAAACATTTAACATTTTCTGGTTTGGGAGTTGATGGGTTAGAACTTACCTTGGCATTTGATGTCTCTGCCATGAATGCAAAGCAAAGATTCCCAGCTTTTTCCAGAAACGATGCAGAAGTTGCTTTAGACTCTACTTCGTTGACTTCTTCAACTTTAGCAGCCTCTGCGGGAATTGTCGAACATGGAGATGTTTGAGGAACATTTGACTCTTTTTCGTGATCCTCCTTAATCTCCAAAGATACCACTTCAACCTCAGGTTCTCCTTCATGGACTTCAGCAGCTGGTTCATCGACAATATATTCTTCATTGGTCGAGGAAACAACAGACTCTGTTTCAGAGTTTTCATCTACTACTGTGACATCAGCCATGTTGATGCTCAAGTTCCATGTCTCGCCTTCATCCCCTTGAACTGCAAGAGCAGTTTCGTTGTTGATGTCGACGTTGTTTGCTGCGGTTTGATTTTGAGGGACCAGTTGTCTCTCAAGGTTGACAGTTGCAGCAGCTGCAGCAGGAGTGGATGATGATGAAGTGGTTCGGAAGGGATATTGGTGACCTTCCCTTCTTGGCTTCGAACACTCCTTGGCAAAGTGACCAAGTTCGCCACAGTTGTAGCATTTTACTTTGTTTTTATCAAAGCCGAACTTGGATTTGTTGTTTATTGAGAGGGCCTGACCTGTTTTCTTCGTCCACTTTCTGGCCCTTCGGAACGCACTGCCAAGAGCCCACATAATGTCTATGCGTTCCATATCATCTTCATCAAGCTGTTCATAGTCATCGCTGTCCAGATGACTATTTCCTAGCTTACCCGCCACCATTAAACTGTAGGACTCAATTATCGTGCCTAGAGTTGCCATGTGTTCTTTGGCAACCTCCACTGTTACTGTTCCCAAGCCTTCAGTATTCAACGTTGCTTTCTCCGTTGACTTGGGTCCGGAGTTAGTACTTGAGTTTCCAGAAGTTAATGGTGGGACGGAAGATCTCGTTTCAGTCCCCTTTGATTGATTTGACGTTGAGGAGACAAAAGCGGTCTTCATCGGAGCATGATCAGTTGAATCTGACATAGGAGGTTTTGACATGTAAAGTGATTTGTCAGAAGTTGATCTCGGTTTTCTGGAAGAGGCTCTTAGTTCAGCCTCTTCGTGTCTGATTTCTTTAATAAAATCAGACAGGAGAATAGTCTCCAGCTGATGACTTCTTCTCATTACTGTGAGGAAGGTGCTCCAGCTAGGTGGAAGTCCTTGTGCAAGACATCTAACTTTCTCAGTCCCTGTAGTTTTGACGTTATAGGACTTGAGTTCTGACATTAGATGGTAAAATCTCGACAGTAACGACTCAATATCTTCTCCCGACTCTGGACTAAACAGATCAAATTCACGCTTGAGCTCCCGTGCGTGAATTTCTCTAAGGGAATCAGATCCTTCACATCGGTCAACCAGTGCGTTCCAAAGAGTTGACGATGTAGTAAACTGGTTAAACTGATGAAAAAGATCAATGGAGAGTGCTTGTGATAGTAAGGAGAAGGCTTTCTTCTCAGCATCGAAGGCTATCTTTTGTTCTTCAGATAGCCTAAAGTAGCTCAACGACTCACCATCATCATTCGTTGGATGCACCCAACTTGTCTGGACAGCTTCCCAAAGTCCAGGATTTACACCTGTTATATGAATTTGAAATCTTGTCTTCCAGGTTGTAAATTCGTTTAAAGTCATTAGCTTCGGTGGCTTGTTATAGCTTCCCGATTCAGAATCACTTTCGAGAATCGATTGAATCCTCTTGTTGGTACTCGAACTTGTAGCCATCTTTGTTTCTTTGCTTTAACGTTGAACTGTTGATCGAATGAGTTTGATTCGATCGGATGAGTGACCTATTCGATCGAATGTGTTCTGGTTCGATCGAATGTCTCTCTGAAATACAGATCTGATCTTCCGAAAGTTATTCGATCGAATGTGAATCTGGTTCGATCGAATGGGTTGAGAAGTTCGATCGATAGAGTTTCTGGTTCAATCGAACGGGTTCTGACAGTCGAATAAGACAAAGATCGAATCGACGGATCGAATAAAAGACTTATTCGATCGAATGGTGACTAATTCGATCGAATGAACAAATCTGGTTCGATCGAATGAACTAGGAGTAATTCTCGGCGGGAAAAACTGATTCGGTCAAAGTTCAAACTTGTTCGATCGAATAGGAAGGCTATTCGATCGAATGAGTTCCAAAAATAGACTGGTTCGATCGGAAAATCTGGAAATTCCAAAATTAGAAGATTTTGACGGATTTTCGAATTTTGAATCAAAAACACGAATTTTGAAAGATCAAGAGGCAACTTAAGATCGAAACTTGACTTTTAACACAAAAACAACTTAAGACCAACCAAAAAACGGATCAAAACCACCAAAAATACGAAGAACACGAAGAACGCGAAGAACGTTCTTGACGAAACTCGAACTTTTAACACACAATTCTAAGATCAAAACACCAAAATATGACAATTTTAACAGTTTTTGACAAGAACACGACGAACACCAAGATTAAAAAACACCAAAAATTCGGAATTTTCCGGCAAAAATTACGATTTTCGCGAGAAAAACACGAATTTCACCACGAATCTAACGTGAATCAAGAACCAAAGGCTCTGATACCACTTTGTCGGACCGGTGCGGGACACGGTTTCCCAACGATTCACGGGGCAACGTGTTAGAGTGCGGAATCCTCTAACACGGCGATTCGGTGGTGATCAACAACGCACGGTTACAATTCCTAAGACGGTTTGACACCTAGGGACGGAGGAAAAGACCGACACGACGAAGATTGGCAGAGAGGTTTTTCGGCAGCAGCTGGTTCGTGACTGTGTGTAATGTGTGCCCTCCTTCGTGAAATTTCCTAAGTTTCGTTTATATATCGAGTACTGATTCGATCGAATGAGTATCTCATTCGATCGAATGAGTCCTGGTTCGATCGAATCAGTCACTGATTCGATCGAATCAGTTTCTTTTGACATTTTCAGTCCGTTAACTTGGTTTCACGATCGTTATTTTCATATCGAACCATCCGGATAGAACTGGGGACATACACATGACATTTCATGTCCTAACATATATAACAATATCATACTACATATCATGGTAATCCTTTTTTTTATTATTATTGATTATGTATAATACTAATAGTATTACACATATGAAGTATTCTGTTTCACACATTATCACCCAGCTGTAATACTCAATTATCTCCTAAGAATCCATAACTCATAATTAATTACTTAAATTATCAAGGCAACACATGAGTAATAGCCGTTTTTAACCTAGAATCAGCAAATTTTGGCCTTTTTTTTACCTACAATAACAAAATTCAGATTGTTTTTTACCTAGAACTACAAATTATGGACTTATAGTATAATTACTGATTGTAGAACTTGCAGATAAAACAATATCTGATCAATTTAACAGTCTAACAATGACAATATGTTGAATCACACATGAATAAGGAAGAGATACCTTCAATTATCAAGTTTAGTGGTTGAATCAAAGCTGTAGAGACGGTTAAAGGTTGTATATGCGTAATTACCATAAGCAGAGGATCGATATTCAATGATTTAGGGTTCTTAATCATCATCATATGTTGATTCACGATCTGTAGGACTTTAGGAAAAGTCCATTGCATTGAGGAAGGTCATACAGGTAAAGTTGGAGTATATTAAAACTATTGGAAAATCAAATTTACAATTATAGCCCTAGAGTTAGGAGTTTCTTAGTTCTCTCCCTAAATAGGAGTTCTCTCTTGATCCTTCCCATATATATATATGTATATATAGCGGTTATTGTACGCTAACCACTTATCGAACGATAGATACGCTACAAGTTCAAGCGTCCGATCAAAATTTTAAAACTCGCGCCTGAATTCTTCTAAAAGGGTACAATTGTCAAAAAACAATCTCCCTAAACATCCCTAAAATCACTCCCAAAAATAACCAAAACTGAACCAGGCGACGATTAAGCGTACTCAACAACTACCCTAAATCAACTGAACTACGATAGACGTGAAACGAAGATGGAGAAATCGAAGAACCCTAAATTATCTGCAATGAGAAAAGAAAGAATAAAAAAGAAAACCAAGATAGACCTCAGATTACTGACAAATCTGGTGGTTTTTTATGATTACTGTAATAATTTTAGGGTTTAATCATTGTAAAAATGTAACCGTTGATTTTGTATGTGTTTGTATTTCTTTGTATCAATCTATATTTTTCAAGTGAAATTATGTTTTAATTTTGGGCTTAATTAATTCTGAAATTATGTCTTAAGCGTTTATAAAGCGTTTTATTATAATTGTATCATCTGCTTGTACTTAATTAATTCTGGATATGTTTTAAGCGTTTTATATATGCGTTTGGGATGATTATAGAATCTTGATGTGTGTAATTAATTCTGGATATGTGTGTAAGCGTTTTATAAGCGTTTAGGATGATTATTGCAAGTTGATTTATGGAGTTAATTCTGGATATGTTTGTAAGCGTTTTATAAGCGTATGGGATGATTATATCATCTTGATGTATGCACTTAATCTTTATGTAGAAGCGTTCTATGTGTGATTCAGTTAAAGCTAAAAAGGCATGGGATAAAAAGAATGATGTTAAATGAAAGAGTGTTAATAAGATTACTAAACAAGTTGATGCCAAAGTGAAAAAGGTTAAAACAAAACATGTTGAAGCAAACTCTGATTTAGACTTTGAAGCTCCAATCAACAAATTGTGAACAAAGAAGTAGAAAGATGTAGAAGACAGTACCTCTGACTCGGACTTTCAACAACCAAAGAAGAAAGTTGTTAAAAGAAAAGAAGCCAACTGAGAGGATACAAAGGAAACCTTTTGTTGAATTTATAAACAAAAAGTTGAGAGTCAGATGCAAACCATTTAATATTGTTGATGCAGTGAGTGCAATGAACTATGAACAAAAAGCTTGTTTGGAAGCAATGGGATTTGGGTTAATGTTAAACTCCATCAATGTTGGGACATTGGTTGCTGATGAACTATGATCAACGTTTTAATGAATTGAACATTGGCATCCGTGTTTTTAAGATAACACCAAAAAAAGCGTTGGGGATACCAATGGATAAAATACCAATTTTAGACAGGAGTAGACCAAGATTGGGGGATGATGCAATTATAGATATGTTCAAAAATAAAATCCCGACTGCAAGAATAAGTATAAAACATGTGAGAGAGAAGTTGACGGAAGATCAAAGAGTTGGTGACTTTTTTAACATTAATTTCCTTGTGTTGTTCAACACATGTATAGGATTTATAACAAAATCAACAACAATCAATCAACGATTCATCACCGCAATCGATAAACTCTCAATTATTCCAAATATGGATTGGTGCAGCTATGTGATTGAAAACCTGAAGATGACAAAGGAAGACTGGAAGGATGTCAATGAACAATACAACGGTCCAATCACCTTACTTGTGATGCTTTACATACATGAGTACCAGAAAAGATATGGTACATTTGGGGCTCCGGTCACAACACTTGCAGTCAACTACATAATAACAACATGATGTGTGCCTAATGATTGCTTTTTCTATGGGACTCAGAACGAAGCTTTAAACTTATAAAAACGGAAATCCTAAAATTCACACAAACGGAAAGTGTACCGATTGTAAATAGTATAGCCTAAGGAAGTCCGAGTATCGAACATAAGGACACGAGAGAACAATCTTAATACTAAACCCTAACTAAGACTCACCTAAGAACAATATTTATTTTATTTTAATTAATTTAAAACTAACTTAACTTAACGAAACTAGCTGAAAAACTTAACGACACTAACGGGGTTTTAACGAATAGGGAGAAACGACTACCTAGGCAAGAATCCTATTGACAGCTCAACAGTTAAAGGAATTAACTGATCACACGACAGCGGGATCTTAAAATAACCAACTAAGGCTCATTAAAGTTCGCTAGATCACCTCTTGGTCTCACCAACTAACCCTCACAAATCTAAGAAGATTGAATAAATGCACCGGGATAAAGATTATTAAGGTTCCCTATGACGCATCTCCTCTCGGACTCAACGACACAAAACCCGCTTAAAATTGGTACTAGCAATTCTAGGGATAAAGGGGTAACAAAATCTAATATGATCTAAGACACTTATTTGCACGCAAAACTAAACCGGACAAGACCAAAACTCACTCTCGCGCAATTCTAACCTAACCGAATAAAGACGCGAGACAAACTGACTCCCTATTACCTTTCGGTCGCAAGGAAGCTGAACCTATTGAATTTTAATAATTAATCGCACTTAAGATTCCTATGGCCGCGCTAACCACAAATAGATTAAAAACACCAAGTCTAAGACCCAACCGAATAACCCTAACCGAACGACACACAATCAATTAATTAAAAAAATTATATGAAAACAATAACTAACACATCCAAGATCAAAATAGATAATGCTTTACAATAGTAATACGTCGTGTAACTAGTCAAGACCAAATAAATCTTCAAACAAAATCAATATTCATCTCAACCTAGGTAGTTAAAAAGGTTTAGCCAATAATCGAGTTCACAAATAATTCAAACCGAAGAAACCGTGTCTGCACTCTTTCTCTTTTTCTTCTACGTCGAACCAAAGCTTCCTCAATAGCAGCCGAATCCAAAACCCTTCTTCCTCGTTTGACTTGTTGCTTCCGTTCCTCTCACGGCAGCCCCCCAATCATCATATTACTGCCGTCCAAGTCTTGCGTACATTTTAAGGGTATTCCACATGTTGTGCCTTTAAGCCCACGGATCTTTGAATGTAATTCTTTCTCACGTTGCCCATTTGTGGTCTACATAATTCACCATAACAATATGAGTGCTAATTTAACATATTTAAATACACATGATTTATGTTATGACGTGAATTCCATGTAAACAAAATAATAGAATTGAACTACTAAACTAAAAATATGTTATTACAATAATGTTTGGCCAACTGTTAGTTTAGTTCTCATTTATTTCTTCATATTCAAATTCTCATTTATGAAACAAAGTGATTAACATAAAATGCGTCAGTTTAGCTTGCGGTCTACTTAAACCATTCAAATACGAATATGAACAAATTAAGAGTAATATTAAATAGAAACAATTCAAACATCACTCAAAAGCGTAGAGAATATTTATATATTATATATATAACTTAGAGCATATCACAACAACTTTTTTGCAAAGATGGAGAGATACTTATATAATAATGGACCTCATTTAGAAGATGATGCTGAAAATGAGGAATACACTCCTGCGTATGAGAATGTTGAAACGATTGTTGTGGCCGTTGATGTTGGAACTGTAAACAAAGGATTGATTAAGCCTGCAACAGATACTACTGATGTTGGAACTGCTGCTGGTAAAGTTGATGTTGCAGCTGCTGGTGAGATTGCATCTATTGGTGACAAGATAATTCCTGAGGCTGTTGCTGATAATACAGTTGGTGTTGCTTCTTCTGATAAACCTGCAGATACAGTTGGTGAGGCAGCTGCTGTTGACAAATCGATGCATCAGGCTGATGCAGATGGTGAGAACCAAAAACATGGTAAGAAAACTTGTTATTTTCAAACGCTCTCATGTGTTTTTCTTCTAGCGATACATTTATAACAAAACATTAATATATAATCAAAATAGATGGGGAAAATGAAACAGAAACAGATAATGCCGATCACACTGCCGAAGGAGAAGTTGATGATGATGATGATGATACGTATTCACGTTTGATTTTGCAAATTCCATAGGGAACACACACACAAGAGCTAGTCGACTTTTATATAACCCCACTTCAGCTGTCTGGGATATCTGCTTACCTACCACTAAAAGAAACAAAGAAAGAGAACGTGAGACATTTGATTTATTGAATATCTTAAATTAATTAATAACTATATTTTCATTTTATAGTCTTGGAATAAGGCAATAGATAAAAAGTTGAAGATATTTGAAAAACTTTTCTCAGAAATTAATGAATTGATTCTTGAAGGAAAGGAAAAACATCCATCAAATCAGAATATCTTTGCTAGGTGTTGTGAATGAGAAAACATATTCAATAATAATATGGTTCTCAAAGCACAGGAAAGTGAGACCATGAAAAACAACTCACTCCTTAATTTAGGTGAGAAAACAACATTATCTTTCAATTTTCAACCATATGCACTTCTTTAATATATATATATATATATATATATTTGAAAGTTCCCACTTCTTATACAGCTGCCGCAATTGATTCAATTCATTCATACGCTGTAGTTGGTGATGCGGTGGTTGGTTCAGATGTTGTGGTTGGTGAGAAAGGTATTGATACTATTATAGTTCTAATTATACTAAAAACGCTCAACAAACTCTCATATCTAAATTTTTAATCCCAGAGGTTCCTTAAATTTATAATCTATCTGAAGAAAAGAAAGAATCTGTGGCAACTGTTGGTGATGTAGTGTTTAGTGATGCAGTGGTTACTGATGTAGGGGTTAAGCGGGCTCAAGAAGGTATTGTAATTATAAAAACTTATTTTATACACCTTAAAAGCTCCAGAAATGCTCACATTATTATTTAAAAATTTATATGACAGATGTTGCTGTCGTTGGTAATGCAGCTGAAGTAAACAAAGAATCTGGTGCAACTAATGATGAAGAAATTATAGTAACAGAACTAGAAGGGAATAATAAATTTGATGCAATTGTTACTACAGTACTCGAATGGGCTAAGGAAGGTATTAAATAGTTAAATTTCTCTACATACAAATTGAACGCTCATCAAACGCTCATGTTATTATGTTTATATTTTATATGAAATATACACAAGCTGGATCAAAAGAGGACAAGATGGAACACACTGTTGCAAATGCTCCAGTGTGTAGTGAAATTTCTAAAGAACCTGAAGGTATCAAATTTTTTTAACATATTCATGCATAAAACGCTTGTTAAACTCTCATACTTATTGCTTTACAAAATTCTACAGCTACCTCACTTGAAGATGATATGGTTCATGTTCATACAAATGCTCAGTCGTCTAGTGCAGTTATTAGTGAACAAAAAGGATGTGAAATCAGAGATGATATTGATCTCATAGATACCGATGGAACTTTAGAATATATCATAGGTAATACAAAAAAAAACCTGATTATAAAAGTAAATTTAGTAAAATGATACAATGACTTGTCCTTATTGTTTTTCAGTTAGTAAAGTTGAAGAGAAAAACCTAGTATCAAAAGTTGACACCGGTTTGTCTCCAAGTGAAAATTTCGTAACACCGACATCAACTTCAAAGATGGTACCCAAAATTACATCTCCTGTATCATTATTACAAGAACATGAAGACAAAGGTTTGGTGAAAGAAGAAAGAAATAGAAAGTTAGCTCATGCGTTGACATCACCATATTTTTTAAGAGAAGTTGACATATTCACAAGTGTGAAAGAGGATGAAAAAATAATTTCAGAGTATATATTTTTTGTCTTGAAGACATGTGGGAAGAGGTTTTTAAGTCTACTTACACAGATTCATTTAAGGTGATTTTTTAGAGTTTTTATCCTGGTTTGTATATAGCAACAAATACAATTGATGCATTATGTGAACTGATGAATTATGAAAAAAAAGAAAAAATCTACAGAATTACCGTTCAGGTTCTTCGCTACAAGCACTGTGCTGGTATGACTTAATTTACACATTGACTTTAAACTCTTATAAAACGCTCATTAAATGCTTGAAAATCTACATTAAAATTTTTATGCAAACAAGTGCCCATTTTGATGAGGCAGTTGGTCATACATACGAACAAAGACTCGAAGTGTTTACAGACAACATTGAAAAACGGATGATGAGGAGTGATGCCAAATCAATGAAGGAAGTTACTATATTTCTCGTGCCAATTCTACAAAAAGAGATATCTATTATAAATTTGTGATATACTTAATGATTTTTATTTTTTTAGAGAAACGTCTTTTACATGTATCTTGAGAAAATCAATCACCCCATTGCTAATCGAATCCAAAAGGCTGCAATCACTAGATTAAGGATGACAGGAGAACAACCGAAAATGGAGTATATAGTGGGGTTTTTGCTATGAGATACATGGAGACATATGATGGGAAGAAACCGTGGGGGTGCAGATTTTACAAGGAATGTCCTAAACAAGTAAATTGGCTAAAAAAGTTGAAGGCAAAGTATCTGAGCAAAATCCTCATGTCAGATCTAAACCAGAAAAGAGATACTGTTATCTATAAGGCGCATGCATTTTTTGAGAATAACACAACTACTTTATCTGGGGCGGAGTTTATTGAAGAACTTCAAAAAAGGCAACTAACTAATTTGACTTCTTTCAAAACTTTGTTATGTATTTTAACACATGGTCTTATGCAGTTTGTTATTATGTATATTTTGCAACAACAAAATTGATATCTTTAACACAACATTGGAATATTATAGTTACCAAAACTCACACATCACTACATTAGAAAATATTAAAAAAAATAAAAAACGCTCATAAAATGCTTACAAATAAAACCACTCACACACACTACTCTAATAGTGACATGAGAAATTCCAACTTCAAATTCTTTGAGTAGTTTAGTTCAATAATTGTCTTTCCTAATAGTTTGAACTACTCAAACACATTCTTCCCTAAATCAACCATAAACAAAACAGGAAGATCTTGGATAGTACTAGCAGGCATTCGAACAAGAACTTTCGCAATAATATCCCTGTAATCCAAACTATTGCTAAGCATCACAAATCCATGTATTAGACTTTCATGACAAGCTTTGTATGCTACGATCTGGTCCTCAATCTGCTTCTTCAAAGCTTCCTTGTAAGATGGTGAAGATGATGATGATGAGGCATCCATTATAACTGAAAAAACAAAAGTTTTGAGATGTGTGGATATAAGTGTTTCAAAATATAGCATATATATAAGAAAAGATCACATATCAAATAGTAAAAACAGGATAAAAAAACAAAAACACATGTAGGTTCACGGACCAAAAAACAGAAGAAAAAAGACAAAACGCTTGAACAACGCTCACAACTGTATACTAACAGGCGAAACATAAAAAAGTGCGAGAACATAACTATGAGACGCTTCGTATACGCTCACAACTGTATACTCACGGTCGAAACATAAAAATGTGTGAGAACATAACTATGAGACGCTTCGTATATGCTAAACAACTGTATCTGGTTAAAAGCTAGTTTTTTATCTAGTTTTGTACAGAACTTAATTACATTTATTACTACTCACCTTCCAAAAAGTGGGAAAAGAATTTTGTGATGTTAGCTTACATCAAATCTCATCAAATTAATTACATTTATTTACTCTATGTCAACTTCCAAAGATTAAAAAATATATTTACTACGCTTAACACGCTTAGGAATTCATAAATTACATTTATGTCTACTTTACTTATTTGGAAAAAATAATTCTGTGATGATGATATCTTACATCAAAATTAAATGGCATTGAATACCTCTATCTCAACTACCAATAATTAAACTTTATGTCTATATATAACACATCTGTTTTGCTATTCAGATTACACAAAAAACACTAAAAAAACTTAAAAAATATCCAAAAAAATTTATTCATGTGATAGAGTCGTGAAAAGCATAGTCAAAGCATAGTTGGATCTTGAGAAGCCAAAAGATGAGAAGTTTCTCACCCCCATTCAAGAATCACAAAACTATGTGCTCCAAGAGAAATCCAAAACTTTTGATGCATATAACGAACTCCTGCTGCAACTAGACAGTGAGTTCAACTGAAACAACAAACTTCATGCTACGACTCATTGTATGATACGTTGGTTGACATGGTTTCTACGGTGACAAACAACATGGAGTTCAAGAAAGTTGGTTGTGAGATCATCAAGAACAAGGAGTGATGGGATCTAGGTATGGGGTTTGATGATGGGGTCGGATAATGTTAGTTTTTTGTCTTCTTTTGTGTTATTTGATCATGTAATCATACTTTTCTATGGTCTGGTGCTTTGTTACCCGCATGTTTTATAAAATAAACTGTGATTGAAATTACAATCTTGTGTTACGCTTGTGAAACGCTTGTCTAAAAAAAGTGACTACAAAACCCACAATCTTTAAACAAAAATGCAGTAAAAAACCAAAAAAAAAAAGAATGGCTAAACTTTTTCTATCAAAAACGCTATAAGAATGCTTAAAACAATGGCTAACTCTTTCTATTTAAAACAACAAATTACCTAAAACGCTTAAAAACGCTTCACTACGGATTCATTGTTGCTGTTGGTGCTGCAATGCTTTGCAAGTTCTACTATTGTGGTCGGGTTGGTGACAAATATGGCACTCGCTATAACTCTTCCCAGATCGACTAATGTCTATCTCTTTATATGATTTAACTCTTTTTTGTGAGCCCCAACCCTTGTTTCTTATTCCAGTAGGCACACGAACGGTAACTTCTGATGGTTATTCAAAACCTAAAACAACCGCAAATCTATACCTTTTAGATGGACCTACTCTTTCATGACAAGTTAAATCTGCTTTTTCAATCATCAAATTCATCTCATCTCTCACGTTAATCAATTCATCGATATATGCAACATAACTATTGATAAGGTATTCACCGACATATTTTATGTCTCTTGAAATCTCTTTGATCTTCCAGTTCTTATCATTACGAAACTCTGATATTGGAACTGTTCTAATATTCACCGCAGCCTCTTTTCTCCATCGATCATTTATATATCTTTTCAGGAATTTCTTGACTTGATACATATTCATGACGTAGAAAATATGTTGACACAACAAACCTTATTGTTCAAATATTTTGCAGGAGCATGCTGCAGTAGACTCTTCACCAAATCGCCATCCTTCTAAACACAACCTAAAAAAAGCAATGTAAACGCTCAGGTTAAACGCTTATTAAACGCTTTTTAACTAATTTAATATTAAACAATTTAAAACTAAAACGCTTATTAAACGCTCATAATTAACTCCAAAAATCCTGGAACATATGGATTAAAATCCCATATTTTACACCTCAAATAACCTCCTTCTTCTTCTTCAGAAGAACTAAACTGTGAAACACCACCGACAGTTTCATTCATTTCACCTTAAACATCGTTAAAAATAGATCTTGTATATATTCTAACCGCTTCCCCTTCAAGATAACTTCAAGTTACTGTTATGATCACACCGTCTACCATTCTATCTCTGTATCTCAATACAAAGAATTTTATATTGCAAACTGTATGGATCAATAACTTACTTGCTAGTATTAAATGTGGCATCAAAAGATGTAATATCCCGAAAAGCATGATAATTACTCTTTGAAATCTCATCAGCCCAAAAAATACGAGTTAACTCACCATTGTCATTAACATCATATTCAAATGAATAATCAGATGAAAATTTTTTCTTTGCACACAGTCTCTGAAGAATCATTTTAGCATCATACTCTCCAATAAAACAATTCAAACCTTGTTTAAAATTCTTACAATCATCTTTAGTTGCACCCACTTTTTCAAAACCACCATACTGTGTTCTCATAAGGTTAAACGCTTTAATAGGTCCCAAGTTCAAATTAGACAAGTCATAAATATTTTTCTCTTGGACATGTGTTAACTTCCTTGCTGATCGAACAAACTGCATATCAGAATCTGCTACCATACTGATTATGGCCTTCAACAAAATCATGTTCTTCAAAAATTACACCGTCAACAGATTTTAACTTTAGATGTGCTCTACAACCACATCTATTTGCGGCCTTTTCCTCCTTTTATAATATATCTTGTTTGATTCATTGTAATCACCTTTTGAATCATACATTTTGGCTGGCTTGTGACCTTCTTTACAACATGTAAAATACTTGGTCTTTATTACACCATCATGCATGTACGATCCACCTTTGCGAACCCCAAATCCAGCCTTCTTAGCATATTCACTAAAAAAATCAAGTGCTTGATCAATTGACGAAAACATCATTCCTTTAACATGTTTGTAAGAAGAAGCAAATTCAGAAATAATATCATCCCCTTGATCTTCAACCACAACACTTGAATCATCTACAAAAGAAAACATATATAAGTATACTACACACTCATTAAACGCTCATACAGAAAGCATGGATAAAAATGAATATCAACGTCAACACTAGCATGTTACGCTCGTAAAACGCTCATATCCTAAAACATCAAAATCAATCATGTTAACACGCTCATGATATGCTCATACTATAAACAAAAAAAATCAACCATGTTAAACACTACTAATATGCACCGCTCGCAAACTAAATTAATCAATTATCATGTGATTCTCATAGAACACTAACATGCAGATTACTGTCCGATTAAAAACATAGTATACATCTAATGTCATTTAGTTCAAACAGAGCAAAAACTTTCATTCACGATCGTCTTCCATTTCAAAACCCTATATCAAAAATCAGTTGAAAAGTGGTTCGTATACACAATTGATTTGATTTCAGTAATAAAATTAGTTCGTAAATAAGAAATTGATTTTGATTAAGCTAAATATCAAGATCTTGACCGTTTATACGCAGATTACCAAATTTAGATTACGAATCAAAAAGACAATCGTACCCTTCTCGCTGAAAATATACGAAATCTTCTCAACTGATCGCAACTGAATCAAAGGTGTAGATCGATGCTCCCAGATGTCGTGTACACTTTGTACAATAAGGTATTAGCGTATTGCATCTTCTCTCTCTCTCTATATATATATATATACTATATTAAAATGTATATAAGAAGGACAAGAATATCTTTTCACCAAAACTCTTACATTTAAGAGTTTTAAAATAATTCAAACACATTGTACAACTCATAATGCTTCCTTTCAAATCCCGCCCAATCACTTTCAAAAAACCTGAAGATGCGTCCATCTTATCTCTTTCTCTACCCTCCGTCACTTTCAAAAAAGTTGGCTTCCCAAGGTACCAACGTTCAAAATCTCTGTTGGTGCATTTTGTGACCGTCGCTATGCAATTCTGACCAGGGGAGACGCCTTAGGCGAAGTTAGAACAACTTCGCCATAGGCGAAGTTAGAAAACTTCGCCTACAGGCCCAAGCCCAAGCCCGCAAAGTTGTTATCTATATATATGTGTGTCTTGTTTAGGGTTTAGGATCCAGAAAGTTAGAATTTTGTGTGGTCAGTTCAATTGTCTAGAGAGAAACAGAGAGGGTGAGTCATGTGGGACGACCCGAGGTAGAGCTCACCTCGGATCGGCCGTGTCTTTGTTTTTGTTCGGTTTGTAACGTGGTTTGGTGATTATATAAAAGATCTGCAGATTTGTTTATCTCATTCGTGTGTTTGTTCGTGTGTTTGTTTGAGTGTAATCGTGTTCTTCGTCTTCTACACCATTAAACGAGTCTAGGAGGATTCAGCACTCCTAGACCTCGTGCGGATCTCGTATCGATCGGCGACGCCCCGGGGGACTTACAAGTGGTATCAGAGCCTTAGGCTCTTATGCTATGGTTCGAGATCTGCGTTTTGGTGTTTATGGCACGTTTCTGATGAGTTTTTGGGCCGAACAGCCGCCGTAGGAGAAGTTATTGGGTTCAGGAGAAGTTGTCGTTAAAATTTTAGGGTTTTGGCGAAGTTGACTTTTTAGGCGAAGTTATAGCCAGGCGAAGTTAATGAGGGGCAAAGTTGACTTTTAGGCGAAGTTGACTTTTGGGCGAAGTTAACTTTAGGCGAAGTTGACTTTAGGCGAAGTTGACTTTAGGTGAAGTTAAAAAAAATTATTAAAAAAAAAAATTGTTGTTTGGAGTTTTCGTCTGTATGGTCAGGTGTACACGATTATTGTGAGACCGAAAGTGTTGTTCCGACAATGAGTGAAACTTGGTATCTCTTGGTCTTACGTGTGAACAAATACGGGTCAACTCTGGATATGGAGTTGAAGTTGTGAATGGGATATTGATTGAAACTGGATATTGACACATATTTGGGTGTTTGTGGGCAAAGAAATTGTTGTTGTTTGAGGTTGACCAACTAAAGAAAGTCAAATCGAACTGAAGGTTTTTGTCATTACTGGATTGCGGTCAGAGCATATTATTTATGTTATTTTCAAGGCGTTCGAGAATTGGATCCTGTTACGATTTTGGAACAAGTTGGATTTAATCGGGAATTAATTTGTTTATGTTCTTGATCGTTATCCATTGTGATTGAAGATGCTTCGGATTAATTAATGGTCATGTGTGTTAGATTCTGTCAAGGTTGTTTTGTGATGAAATTGATCACTTGATGTTGAGTAGTTGAAGATTGAACCTTATCTTACTATACAATTCCGATGTGTTGGTGAAGTTGTGGAGGGAGCCCAACTTCACGTGTTGGTGAAGTTAGAAGAACTTCACGTGTTGGTGAAGTTAGAAGAACTTCACGTGATTGGTTGAGATGATCAATTAGGCACGGGGATGCATGCATGTCAAAGACCTCAATCGATATAGTCGGAGAAGCTTACACTGAAGGGGAGATCTGAAATGGAAGACGTCGGGTGATTGGTAGATTTGTGGAGTTACAAGACAGTTTCAGACACGGCTGGTTGAAGACACGATGGATGTTGCATGTATATGTGAAGTTCAAGTTTGAATATCACAGTGCAATCGAGTCCTACAAGAAGGAGCAAACAGAAGATCATCAGTTAAGAGGGAGTCTGTTGGTGCATGTTTTGTAACAGATGATCTTTTGTGTTTGTTAGAATTGAGAGCAACGGTCAAAGGGGAGTCTGTTGGTGCATTTTGTGACCGTCGCTATGCAATTCTGACCAGCGGAGACGCCTTAGGCGAAGTTAGAACAACTTCGCCATAGGCGAAGTTAGAACAACTTCGCCTACAGGCCCAAGCCCAAGCCCGCGAAGTTGTTATCTATATATATGTGTGTCTTGTTTAGGGTTTAGGATCCAGAAAGTTAGAATTTTGTGTGGTCAGTTCAATTGTCTAGAGAGAAACAGAGAGGGTGAGTCGTGTGGGACAACCCGAGGTAGAGCTCACCTCGGGTCGGCCGTGTCTTTGTTTTTGTTCGGTTTGTAACGTGGTTTGGTGATTATATAAAAGATCTGCAGATTTGTTTATCCCATTCGTGTGTTTGTTCGTGTGTTTGTTTGAGTGTAATCGTGTTCTTCGTCTTCTACACCATTAAACGAGTCTAGGAGGATTCCGCACTCCTAGACCTCGTGCGGATCTCGTATCGATCGGCGACGCCCCGGGGGGACTTACAATCTCTCTAGACACCGTCATCTAGGGTTTCGTTGTAATGAAAGAGAGAAGAGAAAGCTAAGGATGCCAACTACCGGTTCTTTAGCACCGTCGGAGTAATCATAACCATAGTTGCTGATCAAATTAGGGTTCAGAAGTTATCGTATGTGAGGTTTGGCCACTAATTAACACCGCTGGTCGATTGACAATTAGTTTTAGGTAAAAACCATAAGCACACTTTTTTTTCAAAGTGATGTATCTCATTAGGTTAGCCAATTTCAGTTATATGTTTTGCAGACCAGTGGTTCTTTATGATCTACTAATGGTAACTTTTTTCTTTTTTGTTTCTTTAGTATCACTTAATTTGGTTTTGTTTGTCTGATATGTTTTTATGCAGGAGATGGATACTTTATTGATCACAAATGGAGATTCTCACATGACCTGGTATGTTTTCCTCCCACTTGTTTTAGCTCTTTCTATCAGATTCATTGCGATCTTTCACCTTTGTATCTTTGAATAATCAATTTAGTTTAATTGTCGTGTTTTGATGTTTTAGGATGATGCATGACTCGGTACCTTCGATTAATCAACTGGTTAGCTTCTCTTACTTTTTTTTGTACTCTAGAAAATTTCTTATTTCAGTTAGATATGAAGCTGATTATGCTAAATTTGGTTATATGGCCCATACTTCATGGTTAAACACACAGTTGAAACTTTCTACAAGCACTTTCTGTAAATTTTTTGAGGTATTTAAGATGTTTATAGTTTTATGACTATTGTTTTTTAATAAAAAATGGTAGTTATTAATTAGGCAGACAGAACTAAAATGTTTACGGCTAATAAATTTAGCTAAATATTAGAAAACAAGTTAATGTTCATCAATTGGCTACTAAAAATCTTGTATCATAATCTCACTTGTGTTCAGTTTCAACAAAATAGGTTGATTTTGTTCAGTCTCATAATCTCACTTATTAATTAGGCAGGCAGAACTAAAATGTTTACCACTAATAAAATTAGCTAAATCTTAGCAAATAAGTTATTGTTCATAAATTGGCTATTGAAAATCTTGTAGCATAATCTCACTTGTGTTCAGTTTCAACAAAATAGGTTGATTTTGGGGACATGAATGTATATCTACATGTGAATTGTTTTATTTTACATGATTAGGCATATTAAAATAGTTGAGGATGATAAGAAAAAACCAAAATCTAAAGTTAGAATCTACCTCGCCTTACTTTAAACTGAAACCTTTTAGGTTGTTTTAAAATTTAGTTGTTGTCTCAATGGTTTGGCTTGTGATTTAATACATCTATTTTGCTTCTTAATTGTTGTATTTTAAAAGATCTTTGACGGTCCTCTCAAAGCTGTTTATTTCATTTGTAACATCCTAAATTTTGATAATAATAAATAAAGGAAATTATGTTCGTTAAATGTGTATTAATATTTAAGTAAGATTAAATATAACAAAAGGAGGATGGACTTGGATTATTAAAATATGGACTAAAGGGTGGTGATGGGCCTTAGGTCCATAGGCTTAAGAGAGTATAAATACTCCCTTAAACCTTCCTAAAACCCTAAAACCCTCATTTCTTACATTCCAAGTTCCCTATACACTCTAAAACACACACATACACCTCCTTGCATACGGCTGTGACCAAGAAGAAGGATTCAAGACCAAAACCGAGCTAGATCTTGGATATACAAGCAAGATACAAGATTATTGTTGCATATCAAAGCTAACCGTAGCTTAAAAACGCATAAAAGTATGTTCTTTACATATAAAGGTTATGTTTTTATGAACGATTTGCCCTAAAACTTCACCCTAGAGAAGATCGGGTATGAATGAACCATAAAGTTACAAACTTGATGTTTAAAATGAACTTAACGAACTCATGGATATATATACGGTTCATAAAGAAAACCCTAGATCTAGCCTAAGAACGTTTTAAATAATAAAGATTCAAACTTTATGAAACCCGAACTTGATCTTGGGCAATGGAGGTTACGGGGACGTTAAGGGGTTTTATGGTGCAATGTTAGAAGAGTGAGTGATAACCGATGGCGAGAAAAAAAATAATAAAGGACCGAGCAATAGCAGCCCATTCGAATACATGGCCTAGCAAGGGCCATTCGAATATACTACTGGTCATTCGAATACATTATATTTCAAAGGTTATTTCAAATACAAGGCAGGGACTGGAATACATCATGACTCGCATACTACACCTATACTCAAATACATGGATGAATTCGCATACAATACATGTATTAGAATACATTGAATGACTCGAATGCAATGCTTAGACTCGGATACAGTATATGAGTTCGCATATATATATATATATATATACATACTCGAATACGCTAAAGTATTCGAATACAATATGTATTCGAATACAATAATGCATTCGAATACAATAATGTATTCACATACATTGTAATCCGCATGCACCTTATGTCCTCATACGAGCTCCATTCGAATACAGAAAAGGAGAAAGAAAGATTAAGCAATGACTGAGTATTAGATTACAAAAGGAAAGAAAGAAAGGAACACATTGTATTCGAATACAATGAATTCAAATACAATTTTATTCGAATACAAGGTATTGGAATACATTAGTGCTTGAGGGTAAAATTCTAAGTAATTTCTATCTGAATACAAAGCCATCCTTGTGAATACGGAACCTTATAAAGTCATTAGAATAGACCAGACTTAGCCATTTTGGCTGAAACACGAATAATGTGATTAGGGCAGGTATTAATACACGTAATTAATGTAGAGTTAGTCGAGCTCAGTTAAAGAAGGGACTAACCGTTAATGGCGAACGTAACAAGATCCAGGTGAGTTTCTAGCCCATTCCTTGTTATGTTTTCGGGGCTGTGTGCATACTCGATGTGATTAGTTAATACACTTACCTTAAGTGGTAAGTGTATGCCTTATATGGTCTATGTATGAATGAATGCTTGACGGTGCGTGAACGATTATCGGATATTGCATGTACCGTCAGGTGATAGTTTAAAGATATGATTGTTATATATATATATGATGTATGAATGATGTATGTATGTATGAAAGTTGTAAGTATGAATGTATTGAGAGGTATGGTATGGAAGGTATGGTTAGAGTGGGAACATACCCTAATAATATCTGCGAATGAAGGGAACATACTCTAATAATATCTGTGAATGAAGGGAGCAGACCCTAATAATATCTGCGAATGAAGGGAGCAGACCCTAATAATATCTGCGAATGAAGGGAACATACCCTAATAATATCTGCGAATGTTGGGAACCGGCCCTAATAATATTGTATTAGGAAATGCTAAATGCAAGTTCCTTTGAGACAAAGATACTAAAACGGGTCTTTAACGCGTGTTCGGGTTGTTGGTTCGGGTCTTGATAATTGGTCAAACCCAAAGTCAACTTTCCAAAATAATTAATGTTATGAGATAACTCAATAAAAATTTATAAGACTTAACCAAGTATGTAGATCTATTGTTTTAGAACTAACAACGTACGTTAAGAGATTGTTCGATTTTGTCGGTCCAAACTATGTTATGAGATCAAGTTGGATCCAACAATTCCAAGTACTTAAGAAAATAATTAAAATCATTTTGTAAACTATTTTTAGAGAAATATACAAGTCTTGATAGCTAAAAACACACTTGTGTGTATTAAGCGAGTAAAAATCGGATTGGTTCGGTTTCCATCACTACAAAAAAGATTGTTATCAGGGACTGAAAAATCAGTCTCTGGTGTTTCTCAATCAGTGCCTAATGATTATCGAAGACTGATTTGCTAGTCCCTAGCCAGTAACCGATACCTAGTCCTAGATAGTAGCTTTTGTAACTGAAAATCAGTCTCCATTAGATGACACCATCATGGACTAATGATCAATCTCTAATACATAAAAATTCAGTCCTCAATATGTCACCTTGCACCAAACCATTCAGTCCCTAAAACATATCTTTGTGACTGCAAATCAGTCTAAGATACCATGACACTTTAGTCTTTAATACATAGTTTTAGGGACTAAAAACCAATCCTCTCTATTCTGTCTCAAATACATGTAGTTAGGTTTAAGATTCCATTTCAAATCCATCTCCAACAAAATTGTTTTAAGGACTGAAAATTAGTCCCCAATACCATTCAACTTCACTCACTAATATGCTTCTTTTCGAAGTGAAAACTAATCTTGAATATATGTTATTTTAGTCTTAATTGTTTACTTTAGTCTAGTACTAAAATATTTCAGTCTCCAACACAAATTTAGGAACTAAAACTCAGTCTTGTAAACCACATAGATTTTGTCTCATGTACAAGTGTAAAGTGTAAAGATGCATAACTTATGGATTCTAAAACACATGAACGAACACAAACAAGATGATATAATACTTCTTGGCCATTGTCTTCGTGTTTTTTAATGTCGTAAGCTATCATGTTCGTCTAGTTCTCCAGCATCCTTGAGTTTTGTCATCTTTGGCTAAACACAAACCAAACCCAACATCATCGAAAGCTATACACAAATTAAACAATCTAGCTAAACACTCACCAGTATACTTTTTAATATAAAAGAGCACTCACAACATCAATATGTTTCTTGTCAAACTTCCGTTCTTTGATTTGTTGAAGAACTTGTAGAGTCTGTGTACACTACAAATTTAAACAATGCATTAAGATCTCTGACAATTTAGTGCGCCTATGTAAATATTGTTAATGAATTATGTTCTAATTAACATACAGTGAGACAAGTGGAATAGCACATATGGATTCTATTGGTGATCAAGTTATAAGTGTGTAGACAAACAAACCTTATTAGCGCAATCAAAGCTGATGGAGCCTTAGTATTCAACCCACCCATCTCCATCCTTAGCTTGATGACACTAGTGCTAGAAATGGCACAAACGATACTAATACACTAAAATCAACATTAGTGAATAGTTAAACTAGTAGTATGAATGCAAGATCAGTATTAATTCACTTACAAACTATGGCAGTAAGGTGTATAACTTGACTAGGGTGTCCTTTATTGACCCGCACTGATAATAGTTGCTTCTTGCCCATTCATAACACCAGATCCATGTAAATACACAACCACAAAAGTTGACCTATCTGATACTCCATCGTGCTCTACAATAAAGATAACTGTCTCAACAAACAACAAACAAACAATAAGATAATAACAATGCAAAACAGCACAATATTACTTCTATGCATTGTACGAAAAAGGTGCTACACATGGTTTACCCAAGCGTGGAATAAACGAGTCATTTAGCTCGTGAGTTACTCAAGATCGGCTTGCATAAAAGCTCGAATCGATCTCAGCTTAACCAAGCTCGAGCCTAAAAATAAACTTGTTTAATAAACGAGCTCTAGCTTCATTTATCGAGCTCACGCAAACTCGCAAACCTAAACATATAATGATAAAATAACTATATAATATAAATATACACATACACACACACATGTATATTATGTTATATATAAAATTATAATTAGAATGAATACATATGAATAATTAAAAATATATAAAAACTAAACAATAAATAAACCAAGCCTTAGCACGAGCTTGTAAAACTACTCACAATCCGAGCTCTAGTTTTATATATACAGCTCGAAACGAGTATGGTTGAGCTTGGGCTCCGCTTGGTTACACCCCCTAAACGTGGCATCATTACTACATAATTGTTCGAACATCATCTACCAGTAAATGCCACTATTAAGCATATGGGCTTCAATATTAACAAAGTCCTAAATTAAAATCAAAATTATATCTGTGATTTATATAATCTAATATGAAACCATCGGTCAAAGTTCTTAGTTATGCCAATATCACAATAATCTTAATATTATATGCATTAACGTCAACAGTTCCAAAAAAATTCCAATTTCATAAGCATCACACAGTTCCAATTTCATAAGCATCACACAGTTCCAATTTCATAAGATAATGAAGCAGCATATGTACATTAAAGAAGTAGAGCGTAAAACAGCAGGCAACAAAAAAATTAATTAATTATGCAGAAAGCAAACTAAGAATCAATATGAACTAGACCTTTGTTGTCTGTTGTGGTCTTCGTGTTCTAAAAAATCAATAAACATGCAATCAAAATAACATAATCTAGCAAACTATTTTTACATGTTCATACATGGCTGTTACATGTTAAAAAATAGATCCAACTAACTAAAATAATAATTTGAACCAGATTTGTGAATATGTCTCCATAATCTGATAGTTAAGAAAAGCCAATCACAAAATGAAGATAATTTGGCCCTTAGGTCAGAATCCAATTAGTGTAAAAAAATTAAAGAATAAAAGCAACATAGAACAGTAGCGAACGACAACCAAGTGAAACTAACTAATTAAGCCATTAACAAGCCAGAAATCTATATGAACTACATCTACTATGCGTTTGGTTTTGCATACCTGAATCATTGAGAATAAGAACAACATACTCACACATTGACAAAGTCTACCGCATCAAAGTTCTTGAGAGGGAGAGAGAGAAAGCAAAGAGAGAGAACGATTTTAGGAAGTTAGGGATCAATTGGGGGGAGATGCTCAATTATGTTTGAAAACTGGGAGGGAAATCCAAAATTTTGAGGAGGCGGATGACTGATTCGTGTCGTGTTTAGGATTTGGGGGAAAGTGATTTTTAGGTGGGAATTCTTACAATAATAATTTATTTATTTTTTCTCAAAAGTGACTTTTCCTACCACCATGTCAAAAGTGGTGGATTGTTAGAGCATTCACGTCTCATCCTTTAAATTTATGTGAGGAGATTATGTAAATTATATGATGAGGCTTTAAGTGAATATGAGTGTAAATTATAGGATAGAGAGAAAAATGCAGTGATTCTTTGTAAATTTAGAGAAACATTTGGGGAACATTGTTTGCCCCTATTTGTTTTTTAATATTTGTTGGATTGGTTGTGAATAGATGAGAGAGAAAACTGTAATGATAAAGGTATAAAAAATATTATTTAATTGAACGGGAGAAAGAAATGTAGTTTTTTTTAATGTAATTATAGGGATGAGGATATGGAATGAGATGAGAATGCTCTTATAAGAGTAATTATTATTTTTAACAAATTACAAATATAAATATTTTCATGTAAATATAACTTACAAAACATAAAATAAAACTTATAACACATAAATATTATATTTTAAACAAATATAAAAAAATAAATAAGTTATGAATGAGTAATATTAGGTTATCATTTCTTTAATAAGTCATAACTGTCATACATTTACTATGTTTGACCATGATTCACCATCAACAAAGTAACAACCTTACTTACGTCATTTTAGTTATGTTATGTTTCAATGCTTTAGGTCTATAGAGTTAGACTCGGTTATGGGCTTTATTAGTTTATAGTAGTGATGAGAAAATTCGGTACTGAATCGGTACCAAAGTTTTGAGTTTCGTTACCGGTACCTGTATATCTTGATTTTTTTACCTTCAATACCGGTACCGTCCCGATACCGAATCGAATATTTCGGTACCGGTACAAAAAATTTGCGATTTTCGGGACCAGGACCGGTCGGTACCGATCTCATCCATAGTTCATAGGAGATCTTAATTGGCTTGATTTTAGATCATAGTATAATAACTGAACATTGTTAACCATATGCAACTCTAAATGATCATCACTGGCCCTAGTCAGCCACAATAGACCCTAGTTGACCAAGAGTTACCCAACCCCATCCTAAATGACCATAACTGACCTTATTAACAGTAACAAACCATAATTGACTAGTAGTAACCCAAACCCGTCCTAAATAATGGCCATTGTTAGTTCTAGTTGTCGATCATTAACCAATGTTAACACCAGTAACGATAATTAACCGAAAAACTGAACCTTTAGATTTTAATATTTTTACAACTTTGTATAATTTATAAAAAATTATAAATAGTATAACCTAAAAACGTTAGCTCAAAAATATAATAATCAATAAGCTTCCAAAATTCTTTATTTTAGATAACTTTTTAATGAGGCAAATATTTCATGCTTAAACGGAAAAATCGAATAAAATGATGATTAAAGATTAAATACCAGTCCCTGGTTCTTTCAACTGCAAAACACAAACAGAGACTAAATATCGATGTCCTATAAAATTGCAAAAAATAAAAAATGTTAAAACTAGTTTTCAACCCCTGATACTAATGTTAGAGTTTGTGTAACATAATTAGAGATTGAAATTTAGTCATTGATCATTTTTTATACCAAATGTCGTTTAAGACTGAATATCAGTCCCAAAGTCGGCCAATTTTTAAAGTATTAGAGACTAGAATTCAGTTTCTAATACATTACCTATAAATTAGAGACTGAAGATTAGTCTAAAATTATTTACCCCCATTTTTCATTATAAAGATAATGTATTTGAGACTGAAATTTAGTGGCCACTAAATTTCATTCGAAAAGGCTACAACGCGCACACTTATTTGTGACTGAAATTTAGTCTCAAATAAGGTGCTTATATATTAGCGACTGCTTATTAGTCCTGAAATATGTTACGTAATAATCAGTCTCTAATACTACCAGCAACTGAAAAATCAGTCCCAGATGCTAGGTATTTAAGACTGAAATACCAGTCCTTGATACTTTAGTCTCCATTAGTCACTTTTTTTGTAGTGCATCTCACAATATGTTCCTTGATGGTCTCCACATACCCAAATATCATAGATCTTGTATAATAATTTATAAATAAGAAATATTTAAGTTTTAAAACTAAAAAGTTAACAACAAGTCTTTTAGGCAAAAGTTTCGGTTTAGTTCGGTTTCCATCTCCCAACGAGTTCATAGATGGATTCCACATGCTTAATATTAAAGACTTGTAAAAATGATTTTTGAAACTCAAATCTAACATTAAAGATGTTTAAACAACTATTTTAACAAAACTAGTAAGCAAAAGTTCGGTTCACGGTTTGGACTATTTACGGTTAAACCGAGGTTAGTCTCTACAAACCCCCACCATGGAACTTCATAAAAATGGCAAACAAACTAAAAAGAGCATAAGTTAAACAATATTAGTATGTGCAACAAGTTATATAAGTGTGTGTATATATCAAGAACACGAAGTCCTCCATGAAGCCTTGCCTTAAGAGGTGGAAACCGATCCGAACCAGAGAAGCAACTACCAAAGAAAACAAGGGGTGTGTATTATATATGTTGTACCACCATATTCAAGTGTTAGTAATGTAAGATGAACAAGTTAGATTGAAAGACTATAGTTAGTTTGACTTGAGAAGTCAAACCTTCAAGAATACATAAGAAATAACAACCTTGAATCTATGGAGTTTTGAGGAGTTTTTGGAGATGTAGCAAGTGTGAAAATGAAGGAGATGGGTGTGTATATATATGGTAAGTGTCAAAGCTTATTTACAAGGTTCTCTTTTATGTTTTATATGAAAATAGGTTGGTTAAACAAACAAGGAAAGCACAAAACAACAAACAAAAACGAAAATATGTGCAGGTGGCCCTAGACGCCGCGCGGCCTCTCCTTGGCCCTTGGTCGCGTGGCGCGGCGTGCCCATGGGGGGCTGCCCCAGCTCGTCTTTTGTGGTTTGTTTGTGCGTCCGGAAGTTCGTTTTTGATGTAATTTGCTCGTTTTAAGTCCGTTTTCGAATCCGTAAAAGAGGTTTTTCAAATTGAACAAATGGAATGTTTTAGTAACATAAAAATCCAATATTTTATATATCATGAGTTTCGTTTTACAAAGAGGGTCGGTTTACAACATAAAACAATGCATAAACGAATACGAACAAGACCCGAAATTGACGAATGCCACAATATGTATGTATAAAAAGAAATAATGATTGTAGGAACGTAAGAAGAAATGTAAAAATCTAAATATGATTATGTACCTTCGGGTGCGTATATAAGTAAGTGTATCGACGTATTGTATGTTACTTTTATTAACTAGAACTCACTCAGTGTGGCTGACTTTGGTATGCACGCAGGTGAGTAGAATGAGGCAGCTAGCTTGAGTGGGGCGCATGACAGAAGAATAAGAGGCTGGCATCTGAAGACTCATGATGTTGTTATGTTTGATGTTTTATTATTGAAAGACAAAGATGTTTGTTAAGACAGCTTTATGAAATGTTATGAATGATTAATGCAAGTTTTTATATTCCGCAAAAGTTCAAATTAACTCTGATATTTAGAACTATGTTTATGAGTAAATCCAACGCCCAAAGTAGGGCACCGGTAACGAGGCCTTACATCATTGAACATGTTTCTTTTTTTTTTGGTTAGTATTAATAATATTATTTGATCGTATATGAGTGATGGTCAATAATTAAGGACCGATTGCTAGTTATCACCCTCCTTTTGTTCTGATTTCCAGTTTTTGGCTTTGCCTTTTCTTTTTTTTTTAATATTTTGAGCTTTATGTGCATTTGTAGTCACTTTTGCATCATAATGTGAGAGATTTTATATGGCAAGATCTTTAGAGTTTAGATTATGCATTTTGCACTCTATTGTTTATGAAATTTCACATGTTAATGATGTTTATACGAACATTACAATTTGATGTGTACATGCAGGATGCAACTGAAGAAAAAGGATAGGCTAAAAGTCCTGATTTCAAAGCTTTATTAAATGTAAGATCACTTTTTTTCATCATATCTTGCAAAGTAATATTTTAAAATGTAATATGTTTCATGGTAGGGCTGTTCATTAGCTGATCCGAGCCGATCAGGGGCCAGCTTGGGCTCGGTTCGGTTTTAAACTAAGCTGGCTTGGCTCGAATTTAAAACATTGAATTTTTGAGCTCAGGCTCGGCTTGGTAAGGTCTACGTGCTCACATATCTTAGTTTTTTTTTCTCGTGTATTTGCACTTCTAAACAATTAGCATGCTGAAAATTACTTTGTTATAACTTCTTGTTTCAATCTATTTAATTTTGCTAAGAACTCGTTCAATATATAATTATGTGGTGGATTAATTATGACAAAAGATATTTATACAGTTGTGGTAGGGTGCGTCTTTGGTTGAATACAAATAGAATTCAATTTATATAGTTGCAGCTCAACCCCGACCTGCTCATTACCTGCATGTTTAAATATGTCGGTTTATTTTTACACTTTTGGTTTTTGTGAGGTTTTTAGGCTCCTTGCATACGTTTGTTGCAGTTGAGATGTTTAGGAAGAGTAACTTTAGTCATGCTCATTTTGAATGATTTAGCTCTATTTGAGTCTAAACAGGTGAAACCCTTAGTTTAAAATTTCACCTTAGTTTAAAATTAAACTTTTTTATATTTTGGCATAATGCTTCTACTGATGTTTTTTATATACCCATAGCTTTTGAAATATGTTCAAGTGATAGTTTTTGTTGCCACTACGAGATCGAACTCGAATATATAATATGCAATTCAAAAATATATACAAATTGATAAATTACAAATGGGTAACTTTTATCTTGACTTGTAGATTGCGGCATTTCTTCTAAAGACCGTGTCATGCACCTTAAACAAGGGTAAGCTTCTATAATGTGTATGAGATAAGGAAGATCATACTAGAAAATACCATACTAAATATTAACTGAATAATGTTTTTTTTTTCATAATACTAATACAGGGGTTTAAAATCTTGGACGATTCAAGTTACCTAAATTGAGATGTGAGGTTATTACTTCTTGACCTTTTGATTGCACAAAAAAAATTCACTAGAACAAGCCAAGTTGTTCGTAGGAAATTATAACAAGTTTATTGGTTTGAGTTACATGACGAAAATATATTCATTGGTATATCTCAACTAGCCTTGAGCTTGACTTGATTTGTTAATATACTTGAGCACGGGCTCGAGCTTGTCTTATTTCGAACTCTATTTCAAAAGCTTGAGCTTAACTCATAAGTTGTGTTTTATGTATATTTTAAATTATAACTTTTAAATGTAAGATAATATATATTATACAGTTGTTTTATCATATTTTTAGGCCTGAGCTTCTTAGTGATCGGTTTGATTCGAGCCATAAGTGAGCTGATCTCGAGTAGTCCGCGAGCGACTTGGCTTGTCTACACTCTGAACTTATTGTGACATTTGCCAAAAATTTTCATTAATATAATCTCGATTAGCAATAAAATTTCGTTATTATGCGAAATATCTTCTTTATTAGTTATCTAGACGTTTTAAAGTCAACAAAAAGTGCAAATATCGCTACGTAACGAGCCTGATGTGGAATAACCTCGGGTAACGAGTCAAGAAGTAAATAAGTCCTTAAAGGGGCTGAATGATCTTAAAAAATTAAAATACATATTAAAGTAGTCGAGACAATGTATAAACTTAATTTTAGAAGGCTCGAATCGCAAAAAATTCAAAATAAGTAACCGAGTGTCGGTGAACGACCCGGTAAGGACCCAACGTCAACTATTTCCAAAACTTAGTTTCTTATGATTGTATTATCTAGAATTCAATATCGGATCAAACCTGACAAAAATTGTTAGAAACAGGATTCGTTTGATTAGCTAAAGTTCGTTATACGTTAAAACGAAAACTTAAGATTATTGTTTAAACACCTACTTACTAACCCAAACCCATGTGCCACCACCCATTGATTTATCCCATTGTTTCTTCTCTCAAAACCAATGGCCACCCATGGTTTTACTTATAAAACCATGTCCTCATCTCCCATATATATATATATGCCCACACACACACACACACACCCCTTCACCATCACAATTCAAAACATTACATACACACACACACTAGTTACAATCAAAATCCAGAAGGTGGAACTAGGAAAAGATCAAGAAAGATTAAAGAGAAGGAAAAACAAGTATAAACCAACCCACATTCATATTAATTTCTAAATAAAATCCAAGTAAGTATGATTTGAGTTTTTATGATAATAGGTGATCTTGGGTTGGAATTGGGATTAAAGGATTGATAAATATGGGTTTGGATATGTGTGTGTGTGTGAACCGTGCATGTGTATATGTGTGGATGTGTGAGCCGTGTGTATGCATGTATGTGTGTGGGGAAGCATTAAACCCACATGAACATGCATACACACCTCAAGTTCATGTTTTTAGTAGTTTGATTAGAATATTTGATAAAAGTATTTGATTATTTTGGATGAAACTTGAAGATTTTTAAGTTTGCTAGATTACTAAATAAGGAAACTTTAATTAGTTAAATTGCAATATTGAAAATAGATGATCATTAGAACTATGAAACTTGGATATTGTATACTTGAAATGGATGATTTATTGTTAGGATGTATGTTAGAAAATCCATGGAATGATAATTAGTTAGTCATAAAAATGATCTTTTCTAAATTAGGAAACTTTAATTGTTGTAATTTGAAGATTGATGATCACTTATAACATGGTTTGAATGACTAAAGAATAGGTTGTATGCTAGAAACTCATATGAACTTGATTTTGAGTATTATGATCAAGAAATTGAATGCACATGAATTGCTTGTTAGATACTTACTAGGAATAGAAACTTTGGAAGTTTGAATATTGAAATATCATAACTTGAATAGAACAACAGGATGCATGAAATTAGATCAAACTAGTTGAATTAGATAAACCAAGATTTCCACATAGTAATACTTAGAAAGATGGAATTAATTAAAATCATCAAAGATTAAAGTTACTATAATAATAAACGTTTTGATTAAACACTTAGAAAACTTGTAACATATATACATACATGTACTTGCTGATTTGAATGGCTTGTTAATGTTGGTTGAAATCTGGATTTTTTAGTTAGATTATGATATTCGTTCGTATGGAAGATGATAGACTTGATGATTGATATTATCGATAAACTTATATTACCAACTAGGAACTTGAGAATGAATCAAATGTGTTATTTGGTATTGTGTGAACAAATCTGGAAAATGAGGATAAATTATAAGTTATAATGGGTATATTTAATGCATAGGATGATTGGTTTGAAATCGCTAAGTCTAGATTACTTATCGGTAACTTTAACGGTCGAAAATATGACTTTTAAACGTGAACTGACACAACGGTTAGGGGACTGTTTTAGAGCAGCCCCTAAAAGTTGTATAATACTTATATATAATATAGGATGATATATGAGAAGAGGATAAAATGACTAGACTTGGTCCTAGACGATTCGTGTCGGAAAAAACCGACACGAAAACATCAAAAGTTGCTATTTTAATAAAATATTAACGAAAATGAAAAATGACTTGTTTTATAAAATAACTTCTAAAACCTAACTAATATATATGCAACAAGTGTTTTTCCAAGTCATAGACGCCATATTTTACACGAAATGCCGATCGGTTCGTTTTTAAACCCGAAACCGACAAGATTTATAAAAAACAAATAAATAAACTAATAATAAATAAATATTTTCTTAAACTTTCCAGCAAGTGAAATTCTAATATTTTAATATAATTATATAGTATCTTTACGAATTAATTTACTTAATAAACAATAGTCAACGAAAAACTGAACCATACGTGTGTTAAACTGTTAAGACTCTATTTGCTTGTATGCTTGCATGGACATTAGAATAGGAATAATAAATAAAAGACTTTTATGAACTAAGACACAAACAAGGTTTTTATTAACAAAACGTGTACTAATATAGGATATACATATTATTGAGAAAAGGACTTCAAACCGTGAGTTTCTCTATTGGCCCCTCGTTTTCGAATCGATTTTTATTGTGTTTTGGGGAAAGGCATATTCTTTATATTGTTTTTTATATTGAAGATTTTATAAAAGCATTTTATTTTACAAACCGTGTAAAAAGTGGGACGAGTCAACAATTGGTTAAATAACTGTTAACCGAATTAATAAGGGCATAGAAATATTGGTAGATTTATCGGGGTGACGCCCCCCCCATTTCCAATCGCGTTGGGTTAAAAGTGGGAATATTTTGAGTATGGTATGTATCAAGTTATCAATTTTGATAGTCATACACTTGTTGTATTCTTTGCTCGTCTACAACAGTACGATTTGTTTGAAAGATAAAATGCCTCGTTTTTTTGGTAAGTTCGATAACTGTTTATTTTTGAATAATATAATTACCATGTTAAAAGAGCGGTAGGAAGGGCCACCACCGTTGCTTATGGTAATGGGTTATGATAAAAAGAATGGTCGTTGAACCATGGTATGGAAGGATTGATAAGTATTCGTTTACGTTATTTCCCGATAAATTGATATAATATTGTTATTACGATTTTCATGATGATATTGATATTTCGATTGCCTTATTTTCATTATATTATATAAATATATAAATATATATGTAAGTAATTATATATATATATAATTTTCAATAAAGAGAACTCACCAGCATTCATGTTGACGTTTATTTTAATATGTTTTTCAGGTAATTGAATGAAGTACTGAAGCTTCTTGAAGAGCGCGGGAAAATAGTAATGTGTGTTTGAATTAAAAATGTTGACTTTATGTTGAACTTGTAATTTGAATAAAAATCATGTAATATGACACATATAATAACTCTGATGGTTAAATAAAGTTTAACTTTTATTATAAAGCTATTGTTAAATTTGATTGGCTGAAACGGCGTCTATCACCACCCAAAAAACTTGGTCAAAGTCTTCCGCTGTTTAAATTAAGATTTTCGGGGTGTGACGTTGGTGGCTTTTTTTGTGGGGTAAATTTTTTATATTTATACTTTAAATATTAAAACAGGTCTTATGTATTAACTTGGAAACTTACTCTTTTTTTGTTTATATTTATATATTTGCAGAGAAAGGTGCTGGAGTCTTTAGGGCGCAGTTACATAAGGCAGTCAAATTTAAGAACTAGATGGTTATAACTTATCCGTCTGACT